>NW_015507321.1:42524-43537 GCF_001515645.1 Sinocyclocheilus grahami | reverse complement strand
ACCGCGATATCGTTTCGAGAGCAGCCGGCTGACTCAGCTGGTGCAGCTTTTTCAGAGCGACTGTAGGAGCGCTGATGACGACACAGCTGTTTCACGATTGGCCAAATTCACCACATGACAACAATGACGTGTGTTTCTAACATCTTCAAATCCAATACTGTTCATAAATCTGTGTTTTTAGAACATTAAAAGCTTTTTTACTGTAGTCGCAATGTTATATTGAGTCACATTTATCATGAAAGCATATATACCCCCACTTTATTAGTATTTAAATAGTATATATTTACGTTGAACTTTATTCTTGAACAGATGGTGCTGTATTAAGCAGTATATAAAAAGTATTTCTGTTGCTCATGAAAATGTTTCTGAAACGTCTGTGTATTTGACAAATATTGCATTTAATACACTTCATCTGTGATAGAGTATGCAAACACCGCGTGAGCATCACTAACGGGAGCAGAAAGTGTCCGGCTTGACGGCTCCGTTTTCAACTCCGCCCCCGACTGCAAGCGGCTACTCTCGTTGACTGCAGTCTGTAGCCGTGCTTCAAGTCGAACGCACCTATGCTCTCATTGGTTATTGTCTAGTCATGTGATTCCCTTGTCTGGTTGCTTTAGTCATGTGACTTGTTCCCCATTGGTTTGTCTTTGTCATGTGACGAAGACTAATAATTAATCATAATTGTAAAGACAATTATAATCTAGAGAATTTTGTACTTACCACTTTGTTGCGGAAGGTTTTTGTAACATGTACAGCATGACAATGACCCTGAGCAAAAAGAGACATGTATTATAGTATGCTTGCCTACAAATAAAAAACTGAAGCATTCCTAAATGGATATGTATGTGTATATATATATATATATGCTTACTTACAAATTATATATACAGTGGGGCAAAAAAGTATTTATTTAGTCAGCCACCAATTGTGCAAGTTCTCCCACTTAAAAAGATGAGAGAGGCCTGTAATTTTCATCATAGGTATACCTCAACTATGAGAGACAAAATGAGAAA
>NW_015507321.1:40745-41338 GCF_001515645.1 Sinocyclocheilus grahami | reverse complement strand
TTTATCATGAAAGCATATATACCCCCACTTTATTAGTATTTAAATAGTATATATTTACGTTGAACTTTATTCTTGAACAGATGGTGCTGTATTAAGCAGTATATAAAAAGTATTTCTGTTGCTCATGAAAATGTTTCTGAAACGTCTGTGTATTTGACAAATATTGCATTTAATACACTTCATCTGTGATAGAGTATGCAAACACCGCGTGAGCATCACTAACGGGAGCAGAAAGTGTCCGGCTTGACGGCTCCGGTTTCAACTCCGCCCCCGACTGCAAGCGGCTGCTCTCGTTGACTGCCGTCTGTAGTGGTGCTTCAAGTCGAACGCACCTATAGTTCCTCCCCTTGCTCGCGACATCATAGTTCCTCTTCTGGCTCACGCTGGCCTTAGCTTAGATAAGCTAACGAAGACGTTTGTTTATACCTCTTAAATGAAGACTAATAATTAATCATAATTGTAAAGACAATTATAATCTAGAGAATTTTGTACTTACCACTTTGTTGCGGAAGGTTTTTGTAACATGTACAGCATGACAATGACCCTGAGCAAAAAGAGACATGTATTATAGTATGCTTGCCTACAAATAAAAA
>NW_015507321.1:40176-40735 GCF_001515645.1 Sinocyclocheilus grahami | reverse complement strand
CAAATAACATAAAGACAGTATATTTTTAATGGCATCTTTTTTTTTATGACTGAAGGCCAGTATCACTGTATCACTGATACCAGTACTACTGATGTCTCTAAAATAGTTCCCTTTCATGGGACCTTCGAACTGCGTCCTCTAGGGGTCGCTATGGGGAACGCCTCGTCGTGACCCGTGCCTGAAGCCTACATTGAAAAAACACCAACTTGTTTGGCCGGCGACAGCCATGACGTCACTACCGTCGCGACTAGTACAAAATAGGCGCCGGTAGCGCACATCATCACTTTCTTCGTCTTCACTGACCGTTCTGTTTGAAGCGTGCATTCGTCTTCATTGACTGTTTTGTTTGAAGCGTGCATTTCTGTGGTAAGAGCGATCTCTATTCATCTCATTATGGCGAGCACTAGCAAAGCATTTAATGATGTGTGCATCTGTGTTGACGTTGTTTAACATCTGATGACACACACGATCTAAGCGTTGTTTTGTTTGGGCGAAGAGCACGCACACGATGCCTTTGAGGGGGCAATCGGCGTGCACTGCGAGCGTTTTTTCCAAGGAA
>NW_015507321.1:34594-38105 GCF_001515645.1 Sinocyclocheilus grahami | reverse complement strand
TATTTAGGCCTACCTGTGCCCTTCAGCAGAAATATACAGAAATTATCAAACACTAAATTCAGAAGTTATCAAACACTAAATTCTAAGTTAAAGAATCATCTATATTTAAAGCTATATAAAAAGAAAAATTGATTTCCTTTATGAACAAACATCACAGCAGCTGGTTATTAGGTTGTTTTGCCTGTTTTTTCTTTAAGAGCTGCCGCTGCTGAACATGACGCGGATCTGACAAGCATCGTATTTTCTCTCAACTCTCTTTACCTTTTCTGACTCACTTCAGGTCTTAAAGTCTCTATTAATGAGCTGACGAGTTGAATCGGGTGTGTTAGATGAGTGAGACAGTTGCGGGCTGCTCCAGGACAGTTTTGAAAACCATTTCAGAGACATGTTCTTAAATGTGACTCATAAAATATATTACATGCATGCACAGTTTTAAGGCAGCTTTAATCGCCTTTTTGGTACCTTCATGACTTAACTGATCACAGCATTGCATGCACGTAGATTATTTCGCGCTTGAATATGAAATGATAAAGGTGTCTGTGTGTGCAATTGACCATATGCACGATTACTTCCTGGTTTTAGATAAGCCAGCTCAGTTTTTTCTGGTGAACTGTACTGTGCCGTAAGGGGAGCGCCCTTTGCTCGGTTTCTCTACATAATCCATTCACAATTTGGAGAAACGTTTTGTTTGTCTAAGATGACCAAACGTCCACGTATACTGTTTCAGGAATGACAAACGTGAATGTTAAATCCGTCAAATCATGCCGCGAGTCATTGCTATGGTTGACAGTGGCAACGGAATGAATCATCTGACGAGCCGATGTCAAAATACAGCTGTGCATTAAGTGATTCAAAACTACAGCAGCAACAAGTCTGTGTTGGATAAGACTTAAACAACGTAGTTATTAAAATTAAATCTAAACATTTCAAAATATTGAATGCATTATTTATTTGTTATACCAACAACCAACTTATTTAATTTGTATTTGACTATATAGGTATTTAAATAATTCAAGCAATATAGGCTGCTGTCTGGCCTTATTTATTTATTTATTTAATTGACAAGTGACTTCCTGCACTTGCTATACTTTATACTTCAGTGCGATAAAGTATAAAATTTGTTATAATTAATATTTATTTTATAATAAATAAAAAGACGTGAAAAAAACTAGGGTGTGGAAATGGCAACTGCAGCCAATGAGTGAGCTTCTGCTGCCATCTCCTGGTTACAACGGTAATTTAATTTTCATCTTAAAAAGTCTTTATTTTTCGCCAAGAGACACGGTTTTGGCACATTTCTTCATGTCATCTTCATGAATGAAAAGTGAACCTTTAATAAAGTGAATTTTACTGCACCAAGTTGAGAAATAATAAAGGCTTTAAAATGTATATATATTTTTTAAATCGTATAAATTACGATATTGTTTATTTGTCAGCATTCAAATGTACAGTTACGTGTCTGGGTACTTGATTACCAGACTCTGCATATAAAATTATATGTTCTTTAATAACATGAAACTGTATGTTAATTCCGCTATCATTATTTACGGTGTTGCAATTATTTAGTTTCTCAGTTTCTGATAAGAATGAGGCAGGAGAGGTTTCTGTGAGAGTCTCTACCTACTGTAAATATATATAGCACATATATAAAACGAGCTTCACCGGAAGATTACGAGCTGGCTTATCTTTATCCGGAAGCTCTAAATAGCGCTCCGTGCATACGCTCAATTGAAGAGCACGCACTGCGAGCACAGTACCGTTTGACTCGCGACTATGGCAAGCCAAGAGGTTCACATTTACGCTATAGAGAAATCGTGTTTACATACAAAACGGCGTATTTGACTGCGTTTTAAACAATATTAGCGCCGTCAAGTACGCCATCCTGATAGCAGACGCCGTAAAAACGTGCATAAAGTGTAAAAACGGCGTTTTAGTGTTTGTAAAAATCGCCGCTTCTAACGCCATTCGGCTTGCCACAGGACGCCGGTTTCCTTGTCGTATAATGAGCCACAGCCAGACAGTTTCCTCATTGACTCATTTTGCTAGCACAGGTCACATATCATATTACAGTACGTCATATTACAGACTTCTAATTAAAAATGCCAAATAATGTCCACTCACCTGCAATAGTACTCAACATCTTCTGATATCTTGAGTGTCTGTGATGCTCAGCACCTATGTTTTTAAGAAATAAAACAGCACTGTACATTTTGTTTTTTTGTGAGCACATGGGTTAAGTGTTTTATTCCCTCACTGTGTGCTTTTGTCGGGTCTTGTATATTTTTGTTGAGCAGCTTTTACTCAAGATCACCTGACGTGACAGTATGAACGTGAATGTGTTTTAGTCTGTTAATTATGTTTTTGTGGTGATGTCTATTAGCTGCTTTGAAATGGGGTCACCTATCTTGTGTGTAGATGTGAATGTTCAATCTATCTTTATTTTTATCATCATCATTATTATGCTAATAATTTAGTTGGTTCATAGACTATGAAATGGAAGAATTATATATGAGCAAATATCCGGCTTACACATTTTTGTTCTAAACATCATGTTTTGGTTATGGAAGTGTTGAAATGTCCAGTTTTCTTAATGTTAGTGGAACATTTTTATAAGGTTAATATGACGTTCCAGAAACATTCTATCAACTTAATTTTTATTAACATCTAAACATTGTAGGAACATTGATCAATATTTATATGTGAATAAATGCCTAAATTAAATCTGTTATATCATATAAATCAATCAAGTCTGTTTAGAAAATGTGGACTAAACTGGCCGATTCATATGGATTAATTTTACAATCTCTTTGAAGTGTCAAAGTGGCAGCACTGTTGAAAAAACCAGCATATGCTGGTTAGGTATGTTTTGACGCTGGGATGCTGGTTTAAGCTTGTCATATGCTGGTTTATGCTGGTCCTTTGCCAGCAAAGGACCATCTTAAACCAGCAAAGGACCAGCATTAACCAGCAAAGGACCAGCTTAAACCAGCAAAGGACCATCTTAAACCAGCAAAGGACCAGCATTAACCAGCAAAGGACCAGCTTAAACCAGCAAAGGACCAGCTCAAACCAGCAAAGGACCAGCATAAACCAGCAAAGGACCAGTTTAAACCAGCAAAGGACCATCTTAAACCAGCAAAGGACCAGTTTATACCAGCAAAGGACCAGCACGAACCAGCAAAGGACCAGCTTAATCCAGCAAAGGACCAGCTTAAACCAGCAAAGGACCAGTTTAAACCAGCAAAGGACCAGCATAAACCAGCATCCCAGCGTTAAAACATACCTAACCAGCATATGCTGGTTTTTTCAACAGGGGGTGTAGACTCGAGATTTCATTAAAAATATCTTCATTTGTGTTTCGAAGATGAACAAACGTCTTACAGGTTTGGAACGACAAATGAGTAATGAGGAAATGATGACAGAATTTTCATTTTTGGGTGAAACTAACCCTTCAAGTACAATAACATGTAGAAGAACCGGTTTCAGTGGAATTTAGACAAGCCCAAACCTT
>NW_015507321.1:32747-33616 GCF_001515645.1 Sinocyclocheilus grahami | reverse complement strand
CCATCTCTAATCAAATACTCATGATCTCAGTATTAACCAAAATAATTTTGCATAATTGAGCAGTATAAATGGATATACTTTTACCAGTATGCATGATTGATATATTTAGTGAAATAATGAAGTCAAACCTGAATATGGAAGTCTTCCCTCTCTGTGTCATGTATTGAGTTATGAGCTGCACACTACAGTTCTGTCTATTTATAGTGTTTTACTCAAGATCACCTGACGTGACAGTATGAACGTGAATGTGTTTTAGTCTGTTAATTATGTTTTTGTGGTGATGTCTATTAGCTGCTTTGAAATGGGGTCACCTATCTTGTGTGTAGATGTGAATGTTCAATCTATCTTTATTTTTATCATCATCATTATTATGCTAATAATTTAGTTGGTTCATAGACTATGAAATGGAAGAATTATATATGAGCAAATATCCGGCTTACACATTTTTGTTCTAAACATCATGTTTTGGTTATGGAAGTGTTGAAATGTCCAGTTTTCTTAATGTTAGTGGAACATTTTTATAAGGTTAATATGACGTTCCAGAAACATTCTATCAACTTAATTTTTATTAACATCTAAACATTGTAGGAACATTGATCAATATTTATATGTGAATAAATTAAATAATTAAATCTGTTATATCATATAAATCAATCAAGTCTGTTTAGAAAATGTGGACTAAACTGGCCGATTCAAATTTTACAATTTTACAATCTCTTTGAAGTGTCAAAGTGGCAGCACTGTTGAAAAAACCAGCATATGCTGGTTAGGTATGTTTTGACGCTGGGATGCTGGTTTAAGCTTGTCATATGCTGGTTTATGCTGGTCCTTTGCCAGCAAAGGACCATCTTAAACCAGCAAAGGACCAG
>NW_015507321.1:6198-32449 GCF_001515645.1 Sinocyclocheilus grahami | reverse complement strand
AAGTACAATAACATGTAGAAGAACCGGTTTCAGTGGAATTTAGACAAGCCCAAACCTTGACCAAATGAAATATGAGTCTTGAAGGAACAAACGTTGGAGGGAACAAGGGCTTAAAATACACTTGCAGGGTTTCTAATTGCTTCAGCCCACCTCTCCAGAGTTTAGGTCCAGTTATGCTCCCTGCCACCAACGTCAGCACTTACTTTTGCATTCGTGTCCCAAACCTATCTTTCATAACAACATGGCCATTTGGCATTCCTGAGGTGCTGACAGTGATCAAAGCCTGCAGGCCGAGATGTGTACACATTGTGACAAATGCATCTTCAGAGCGGGTGAGTTTGGACCAGTTGTGGCGGAAACACGGTGGAACAGTATGTTTCGGCTGTTGGAGAGGTTGTCGTTTTCAACAGCATATTATCAGCTTCTTGTATGAACAGCGCTGTTGTTGTTTTCTTTGACAGTATTGCAAAAATTAAACAGTATTGTACAGAATGGCGTTGCTATATAGCAGTGGTCGCCAACCCGTCGATCGGTAAAAAACAGTAAAATAAGTACAAAAATGCATTACATTTCTGGGGTTATATTAATGTATCACTGAAGGGGACTGTCTTGAGAAACATTTCGATGGCAATGGCATTTTCTTCTCCGTATAAAGCGCAACTTTGCTTTGTTTACAGCGGCTATGTTGCGGTCAGTTCATAAGCAGTGTTGCCAAGGGCTACTTTAACACTGTTGCCGCGGGTAGAAGCGACCCCAATAACATGATATTTAGTCCCTGGAATGTGAATTTTACTTGAAGATCCCCGCTGAAAAACAGTTTTTTTTTCCCCGAATGCGATTTTTACACGCGAACCCCCCTCAAAACGTGATTGGACTAGTTTTATTGCAAAAAAACCTGGCAACCCTGTTCATAAGCGCCACCTGCTGTCAGACAGTGCGTCTCATTCAGACCTGCTGTTGTTGTTTCGTGCAGATGTTTTATGTAGCAAATAAATAAATAACACCTAAAGTTAGACCATTCTGTTTTTGTTTTAAATCCTGAAATGAATCTAAATCAAAAACAACTGCCCGTGCAGATCATGATTAAAATGCAGTGGTTGCCTCTAATTTCAAATGGCAAGATATTTGTGTCCAAAGCCAGTTTGTTTGTTATAAAGCAAACAGCCAATAAATGAATTTGCTTAAAAATCAGTATCAGTATCAGAATCCAAAGAACGAAAAGAAAATCTGAATTCTGAATCAACTGATCGGCGCATCACTAATTAAAATACTAAGTAAAAGGCCTAAAATTTGAGGTACAATCTGGGATGTCTTTTTCTATCAATTCTTCAATAGGTAGATCTTGTCTTTCATAAAGGCCGAGGTCAGGGATCTTGGGCCTAAAAAGGTTGGTGACCACTGCTATATGGGATACCTTCACTCCTGTAATGCCACTGCTTCAACCGGTGAAAAAAGTTATTTTTGTACAACATTCCCCCATTCATTAAAGATCAACTCTTGCTTGTAGAGCTTTTGAGACACAAGTAGTGCCCCAAATTAAAAAGATCCTGCTTTGATGTAAATCACCGCTGCTCAAGCACATTGTTTGTTTTAGACGAAAAGTTTGCATGGTCGTAAAGAATGATGTAGAAGAACTGAATGTGGCTTTCGAGTTTCTAATTGATGGTTTTGATTATTTGGTACCTCTGATAGATGTGGAAAGGATTATAATAGAACATTTAACTTTTTAGATTAAAGTTTTTGTCTTCTGTGTAAAACTTTCCTGGGTATATATTTTTGTAATAAAAATAAGCTTCTGTTTCATAAACTTGGTACTGATGACAGCTAAATACTATTTACTTTACCTTATAGGTCTTTGCTATAATACTCCAATATTATTATTCCTCAATTAGCTCGTTATAGATTAAGAGTTGTTGTTTTAGGTGTACAGATGATTTGCTCAATTTATGTTGTTAAAATACCATCCTGTTCCATAAATGCATTTTCTGCTGGTTTATTTAGCTACTTTTCAGTACACCACATTAAGTATGCCACTTATACTCTAAGACTTGTGTGAAGAACGTTAAAGTGCAAATTAACACCTGACTACTCTTGTGGCTTTGCTACTGTTACAATTAAAAATCATAGAAGGGAAAAAACATGCCAGGCAGACATTGGTGTGTTGTAAGCAACACAGCTACAACAAATAAAATTGATAAATGGTGTTTTAGATTTATAGTGTGTGAATAATCAAGCATTGACAATAATCAGTCGTATTGGCGGCATCGAGAGGCCCCTAAATAAAATTCTGCTTAAGGCCCCATAAAGTCTCTAAAGATCATTGCTGATAATAGTGTTCATCGTCTGTTTACGTCATTAACTGAATTTTACCGTACATTTCTGCCATATGTACGTCAATTTGACAGTCACCACCGATAAGCTTCTACTAAATATATTGTAGAAACTTAATTTCCTGTAAAGCTGCTTTGCAATGACTTGTATCGTGAAAAGCGCTATAAAAAATAATAAGAAGAAACTTAGACCACCTAGTTTGGAAAAAATAACATTAGGGATCAGACTCCATATAGACGAAGAGATAACGGGTCTCGTTTGCACTCTGCCACTAAAAAACTTCAGAAGAATACTTTTATTTTGGTCCGGCGGTGTTACGTCAAACGGCTGCGACGCGCTCCTGTCTGTGATCGAAGAGTATAGCAGCCCAAGAGGCGAAACTCAGTAGAACGCTCCATAGCAAAAGTTGTGCCCATGACGTGACTGTGCCGCCGCCATTTTGGACGGTACATGTAATGGTATATGTTCATAACATTTATAAAACAAACAGTTAAAATATCACAAAATATGAACAACTTGCAAACATTGTATCAAGGACTCCACCAACTATTGTGAGGTTTCTGTAACTTCTGTCATGTATCAAGTGCACACATTTAGCTGAAAATAGTAATAGATCAAAATCAAATAAGCAACAGAGATCAAAACCATCAGCAGAAATTGTGTGTTCGTGTGAGAGAGAAAACAAATCTAAAAGAGATTGTAAGACATAAGAAAAGAAGTAGAATGCTTGCGTTTCGCCCACTTGCTCTCTCGCATCTTCTAGCGACTTCCAGCAGTTTTCAGTCAAAAATGGCGGCAGCGCCATCTGTAAACCGTTACCCTTATCGCTACAGAGTTTCGCCTCTTGGGCTTCTATACTCTCTGCTGGAGAAAGGTTTGGGTTTGAAAGCGTTTGAAGTGTTTAGATCGAAACAAACCGTGCAGACTAAAGCTTTACGAGATCTTTGAAATGAGTTATATAACACTGAATGTCAGGTTGTCATGTTTGACCATCGCGTCTCTGTATCGATTGATCATAAACAAGACTTCAGTCACTGGCGACTATAACGTTACTGATGGAGAAATGATTCAATGTTCGTCTAACACAAACATGATGAAAACCAATAGCTAATGTTTTCGTGATTAAACCGGTTATACATCATTTGAAAGCTCTATCGGTAACGCTTCAGCAGCAGCATTGATATAGTGTTTTCAATCATCCTCTGATATTGAAACATAGCTTTGTCAGACCTGTGGCTTTGAATCCAAGTTTGTTTTTCTGAGGTGCTCTGGCATACCTATAATGTATTTTTGTATGCAATAAAAAAATAATTTGTGCAACACATTTTTGTTCCTCGAAACTTTGCCATCTATAACTTTTTTTTCTTCTTGAATTATTAGGCAAGGTGTGTTTTTGAGGATTAATTTGATCATTGAACAACTACAGTGCTCTCAGTCGGTCCAAAATGTTAATAAACCTCAAACCTGAATATTTAAGTAAGTAAAAGTGAGGTTTTGGCTTTCTTAGGAGAATATCTACACGTGTACAATTATTGGGCAACCATTAGTGTGCAGAATTACTAAATGAAAAAACAGAAATTTCCCCATCTCGCTTATTTTCATCTGTTGACGTGAGAGCATTTCTGGCATAAAAAAAAACAAAACAGAATTGAGATCACGATTCTCATTTTTTCAACCAAAATGTATTGCACTCAAGCACAAAAAAACATTTATTTACAATGTTTGCTCCACTGTCTGTGGTGATGCACACCATTTTTTCCTCCTCCAAACTCCAGGAGTTGAGACTCTCCTTTAGTCCCTGTGCCAGTTCCTCACCAGTGTGACAGTGTAGACAGCGGCTTTTCATGTTGAAATCATCTGTTATGAAATGCGCTGTCAAGCTTAAATACGGCTCCATAGTTGGGCTTGACCATAGGTCTGCTGTTGCAGAGAAGTTCTGCATATTTTGCAGTTCTTCCTCGACTGTCAGTTAAATCTCTTTTTGGCCCATTTTGCCTAAGGAAAAGAAGCTGGCTAATAATTATGCACACCTTGATACAGGGTGCTGATCTCCTTAGGCCACACCCTCCCTCACTACACAAATCCCATTAGCATTCAAGTTTATACAGCTTGGAGTTGGGAAATATTCATAAAAATGATGATATGGTCAAAAAACTCACTTGCCTAATAATTATGCACACAGTGTACATATAAATATCAAAACATAATTAATAGAATAGTAGTAATAATGTGTCTAGATAATTTGTGCTCCTTTATTAACGTAGTACTAGTTTTGAGATTTTAAGATTTTTTTGACTGTTTATGTCTACTAACCCCGATTCCCTTAACAGTGCGCTGACTACTAAAGCTTAGTTATTATTTAATATTTACTTTTATTGTTAATATTTAGTTTTCTTTCTGTTAATTATTCTCATCTTAAACATGACTGTGTCCAAACACAGAACAACTGCTGACGCAACTGAGATTCACGTGTATAAAGATGTCGCTTATTAATGAGGAGAATGAAGATGTGATGATTGACAAACATGAAGATACTGAGGAACAAACAGGTTGGTTTCATTCTCAAAGCTGCACTTTTGATGCTCATTCAAATCTCCAGCTCTACAGAAATTAATGATATTTTTGAAGATTGTCATATATAATAAAAATGCTTTTATTTGACATGGAGCAGGTCGCCTCATGTGGACAGACATGTTGAGATCACACGACTGGACAAGCACTAATCCTGCTACCCATTACAGTAGCAGTGATTTTGTACAGTACAGTATTCCGTTTTCCCCTACTGCTCATTCAAAGTTTGTCCAATTCTTATAAACATTAGCCTAGATGATATTTGGACCGAGCAGATTTTTATTTATTTTTTTGTAATTAATTTTTGTTCAAGTATTATGATGTCAAACTTAATGATGTTAACCAAAAATTGGTTCAGAGGCTGTATTTTAGCCAGACTTTTCCAAATCAATCAAAATGATAGATGCAAGCAGCAATTTCCGGGGTTCAAGTGTTTTAAGACCTTTTGGAAGTGAAGTAAAAAGAGCCATTTTTTAATCTCCAGACCAGTAGGTTTATGACAACCATGAGCTTGGTCTGAATACGATAAAACATTGAGGAGATATAGCCTCATGTCCACTTTGGCAAACTCTTTGGCAAATTCATTTGTGCGTTATTCAAGAATGGTTGGGTCTGTGAAAAAGCTTTTGATAACTTTTTGCCAGGACCATCTGAAGTTGGTCTGTGTCAATTTTGGTGAATATCGGATGAACCGTCTAGGACGAGTTCGCAAAAGTAGGATTTTTAAAGAATGGCGAATATTTAATGAACGGTTTGATTGACAGCAGTGGTTCTAGAGGCAAAGTTGTTCAGAATGAGCAGATCTAACACATATGAAATTAAGATTTTGTGTTTGCGTGAAACTTTGTGTGATATACGAGGCGTAAAACTTGATAGCGCCACCCGGTGGCCGATTTCTTTCACATTTCTCACGGGGTGGGGAACGTTGATCCTGGAGGGCCACGGTCCTGCAGAGTTTAGCTCCAACCCTGAAAAAAAAAAACTACCTGTATCCGAAAAACCTTGATTAACTTGTTCAGGTGTGTTTGATTAGGGTTGGAGCTAAACTCTGCAGGGACACAGGGCCTCCAGGATCAACGTTCCCCACCCTGCTCTAGGCCCATGGGTCAAACATGCACACTGAGGCTGTGTTCGAAATGTCATACTATCATACTACTATTACTATTTCTGCAGTATCCAGTATGTATTATATGGAATGTATGTATGCATGGAATACCCGGATGACCTACTATATTTGCCAGAATCTGCTAAATATAACTCAAGTACACTGAAATCAGTACAGAAACTGTGTTAAGAATGGCATACTACCATACAACTCCTGCTATATTGCAGTATGCTGTGTGAATACTGTGAATAGTATGTGGATTTTCTGTATGCATGGAATGCCCGGATTACCTGCTACATTTGCTGAAATTCGATGTATGCATCTGAAGACACTGCATGGGATACTGTTTCCCAGAACGCAACGCGCTCCATGTGACGTTTCATCTACAAACGCCTGAGTGAACTGGAGGCGGGGAATAGTAATTATAAATGTAACACTTGTATACGTACGTATATACATGTGTATCTAAAAATATAATGTCGTTAGTGTAGGACATAAATTCTACTTTAATCTGTACGGCACATTTTCGAACAAAAGTCAAATGACGTCACCTTTATCTCAATAGCGCTTTATTACAGTACTGATCGTATCAAAGATATTAAATAATAATAATATTGCATTAATATAATATATCTATAAATAAAATAATATTTCAATAAGGGGAACAAAATTCAATTCCGCTGTAAAGCAGCTCTAAAAAGTTACGGAGTGTATTTAGAGGTTATTTACATTAACTCCGCCCACAAATGCCTGGCTGTGATAAACAGCAGTGCAAAAGACGCATGTTTATTTATAGTGTCAGCGGTGCAGTGAGTACAAGATGCGAGATATGTGCTTTTGACGATTCCGGTTTTTGTCAAACTTGTGCTTCTCCTTTTCCCATCACATACCAGATCAGAAAGGCATTTATTTTCTATAAAAATAAAGTAACTATTTGAAAAGTGGAAATAAAACGTCACATTAATGATACAGTGTTATAGGTATGCTTAGGTGTAGGGAGGTTTTTGTCCCAATAAAGTGGCATTCATCTAATAAAATGTATACATATGATAATTTACACTCAATATGTTATTGCATACTGTTTTATAATGTACTACAGTACTGATGTATAAATATCTGCTACCCAACCTGTTGCTAAAGAAAATGCTGCTGTTTTTGTGTAAACAGAATTTATCATTATTTGCACTTACTAGAAAACATCACTTTTTCCACTGCCAAAATATAATTGTTCAGTTAACCCTCTTAGCGACAAAGTCGCAAAATTGCGACAAGACGTCATACTTAATCAAATAGACTGTAGTCCCTAATATGGTGTAATATCTCATTTGTATTCCCTACCACTAGATGGCAGACATGTAGTACTTCGATTCTAGACCAAAATTACGTCACGTTCCTATTCAAAGTGTTTGAGTAAAGAGCAGAGCAAGTGAGCGATCGTGTCATTGATGCGGAAGCAGTTCAGCTCAGAGAGTGCGAATAAGCTGTGAGAAAATCACCAAACGGCTAATAAAAAGTTGTACCGTGAGGATGTGTTGAAAATGTTATTCGCCGATTCTGACTCTGAAGGGGAATATTTGCCGATCGGTCGTCTAATGATCGCGCTTCTCCCGGTACATCTTTGCAGCGCAATGGTGCCGCCGTGCAAGACGAGAGTGTTCACGAAGCACAAACAAGTGATCATTTCAACCCTTTGCCCATTCCAGTGATATAAGACACTCGAGTCTACGACAAACGGGTCCAAACTTATAGCTGTTTTTCTAATTTATTTTGGTCACTGTAGCGCCACCATCAGGCCGATCAGGATTAGTCCTTGTGACGCAGACTGGGGGAATACTACAATCTGGCCAAGTTTCAGCTCTCTAGGCCTTACAGTTTGGGCTGCACAATCAGTTTTAGGGCAGAATAATAATAATAATCCTAACAAAAACAATGGGTTTCGGCGTTACACACTTGAACCCCTAATGAAAGTTGCTAGGCTTCATCAACACCATGTTCTGATGGGGACATGCCAAATTTGGGAACCGCCAAATCTCACCCATCATGAGATACATAAAATGATTATTTTTGCTCACTTTGTACAGAATAATATGCGCTTGGTTTTAGAAGTTTAGTATGTTTGCAAAAGCAATTTAAAGCTGTCGAATGCAGTAATGCACTGAAAAAGGAGTAAAGACAATTCACTTATCTAGACGTTGATTTTTCAGAGGAACTCTGAAAGCGAGCTGCGACTGCTCTAGTGAATGCTAAGTAAAGGAGCAAGCTCATTGGCTGCAGATGCAACATGAACCAATCAGCTTGTGCCAAGTAGTTAACGCTGTGATATCATCAGTTTGCGGCATCTAGAGTTTAATGACAGGACTTGGAATATATCTTGTGAAGCGCTTTCAAAGTATGCGTGCATTTGTAATTTTGTGCAATTAAACTGAGTTTAAACTTGTTTGTCTGGTTTCAACTCTGATGCCACTGAGAGAGGAGAATGAGGAACTGAATGATGTAAACGAAGAGCAACCTGAGTTCATACCTGAAGGAAACAATCTTAGCTGCTTGCAGAGTGAAAAGACTTCCTCAAAAAGAAGAACTCGGAAGACACAGGGTAGAAGTCATTTCACCTGCTTTCAGTGTGGAAAGAGTTTCAACCAACATATTTTGAACACCTGGAAGAAAATGTACTTATAGGTTGTAATGCAGAGGAGCAAGTTTGTCCAAATAAAGTCGGTACTGTCCCATCTTTTTTTAATGGATACATTTTCCACGAAGTCCACATTGTCCTCACAGAGAGTTAAGAAGCAGGTATCAAAAGGTAAATCGTCAACTTGGAATTATAAGGTCCTATTATGTTAACATAAACAAACGGTCAGTGAAGACGAAGAAGAGGATGACGTGTTCTACGTCGTAGGCTGTCGCCGGCCAATATCATTGTCGTCAGGGCTGTCGTGGTGAGGAAATTTCCCTTGCGGTAATTCTGAGTGGCTCAATAGCACGATATGCGGTATTATCGCTATATATATATATATATATATATATATATATATATATACACACACACATATATATAATCTGTGTGTGTGTGTTATTTCATTCTGATCCTCTAATCCGACTGGATAAGAGACTTTCTATTGATATTTCCACCTGCGTGTTCTAGACGGGCTGTCAGTCAGTGCAGTTAGATTGTTGCACCACAAGGTGGTGGAAAGGGACTGTCTTTGAGTGAATCTATAAACCGTTCATTCAACTACACGTTCAAAAAATGCTGATTCATTCATTCAAAGAGAGAGGTAATGAAACACGCTGTTGAAATCATTTTAACTTTGAGCGCCACTTTAGAAGGCTCAGCTGACCAGCTATGCGTCGATTGATGCTAAGACAGAGATATCGCTTTCCTTGGACATGACAACCTGTTTTCACAAATATATATGACTCGGCCTGGAGGACAGACGCAAGTAATCGCACACGCTCAGTCGATCTCTCTCTCATTCACTGTCTGTTTAGGCTTGTTAAGTGCAAATCTACGGAGCCTCTGTACAAATCAGCATGGTACACATTATGTTATCATTACTAACTTGTTTAATATTCAGTCCACATGCACGAAGTGTAAAACGAGAAGGGCATAACCTTGCGAAAAAAGGAAACACACAAAAATCGCGGTTGCTGGGGTTCTTGCATTCCTCTGCAGTTTGCCCGTCAATAGCGGTATTGCGATATTGCGGTTATCGCGACAGCCCTAATTGTCGTGTTTAGATGTATGCTTCAGACACCGGTCACGCCGAAGGCGTTCCCCATAGGAACCCCTAGAGGACGCAGTTCGAAGTTCCCTCGGAAGGGAAATATGGAAGGCCGTAAAGACAGATATTTTTTTAGACGTTACGTGTACAGACGATATAACGCGTGGATGCATAATTGCATCTAAACACATTATTTCATGTACAGACGTTGATGTTTTGGCCAATTGGCCAATAAACATATAATAGTGACATAAATATCTACCTAAGGACATGTCATTAATGAATAATGCATATAAATGTGACGTGCCATCGTACGTACCATAGTACATGGTTGCATGTCAGCGCTATCTATGGTCACATGATAATGACATCGTGTTACGAATGAAGGTGGAGTATAGTGTTTCAAAATACACGCGGCAGAGGAATGATGGCGTTGAGAATATTTGTGAACAATTGCAAACTAATTTTTCAGGAATGCGCTCACTTTTGTCTATCAGACAATGTGGAAGAGGATACTATTCAGTCCATAATTTCAAGTTAAGTCATAAGGTACGCGCTGATGGGCAGCATTGGGCACCGCCAGCCCACGGATTCAAGTCAAGTCACCGTCATTTATATAGCGCAATACAGGTTGTTTCAAAGCAGCTTTACAGTGATATCAGAAAAAAAAAGAAAAGTAGTATATTGCCATTGTTTAGCTGTCAGTTCAGTGCTGAATCAGTTATTATTAATTATAATAATTAGTTCATATTTCATATACAGTGGGGCAAAAAAGTATTTAGTCAGCCACCAATTGTGCAAGTTCTCCCACTTAAAAAGATGAGAGAGGCCTGTAATTTTCATCATAGGTATACGTTGGAGCTAAACTCTGCAGGACACCGGCTCTCCAGGACCGAGTTTGGACTCCCCTGGTATAGAGCTTTCAGACACGACTTTACTCTTTCTGTTTTTTTAATAGATTACAAGACAATGGTTAGAGGTCTGCAGTGGGCGAGCGGAAGACTCGTTGAAGTGGACACTGCGGAAGAAATGATGGCTGTTGTGCAAGACTTCCTTCAAGAAATTCATAACATTGGACATACCCAACCGTCATCTGGTTAGTTCTTGTGATATATGAATAAACGTTTTACTTCACTTAATTACAGTACATCTAAACGCATTTAACTTGAAATGTATAAATGTTGGCGAGACTGAGGTTGGTCTTCTACTATATTTTAGTTTTGGTTAATAGTCATGGGGTATCTTTACATTCCTGCGATAGACTGGCCATCTGTTCACCCAAGCACATGGATACAAACAAACTTCATACCGATCCAAATCATACTGATTAAATAATTAACAAATTAATCATTAAACAATCACATTAATCATAATCGTATTAATATAATATATTAATAATGATATAAGATGTTGAGTTCCGTTGTCCTGGTTTAAAATAAACAATGTAATTTGCTTTCTGTGTTTTTAACATGGTCCCAACCAATCACACAATCTGTGTTAACTGTCAGCCAACCTTAATATGATTTGTTTGGTTTGCACAAATAGACAACATACATTTCATCATTAATTAACCAAAGTCATGAAATATTTGCTGACAATATTGTTTTCAACTAAGAATTTAAGGTTTAATTAGCACCTAGTTGGGGTATGTTAATATTTGTTCCACCAAAGATATTCAGCAAAGAATAAAAAGTGTGCTGACTAACCCCAGTCTCATCTAACTTATAGCTACTGACATTAAAGGTGGGATAAGTGATTTCTGGTAGCCAATGTTGACATTTGAAATCACCAAAATAAACACGCCTCTACCCCAAAAGGGTCTCGACCCTATTTTGATAGCTCCGCCCCACACATACGTACGCAACCCAGGCAACGATCAGTTCTGTGAAACAAAGCAAAACGAATGTTACACCGTGTCTACACCGGACGCGAGTGGCGCGGCGCGACAAAATACTATAGAACTCATTATAATCAGTGATGCTGTCTACACCATAGATATATATCTGTGGTCTACACTGGATGCAGCGCGGCACGACACGACAAATCGCCGACAGAAAACTGCTGCTGCATTCTATTCATGACGTATTGAAACAAATTCCAAATGATTTTCAACGGTCGCTTTGTGTGTTTATTTGTGTGTTTAAAAAGTGTTTATTACGTTTGAAATATGGATATTTTTCTTACAAAAACTCATGGATTTGCTACAAGGGGCCTTTATTCATCCCCCGGAGCCGTGTGAGACACGTTTTATTACGGATGCGGATATTATTTGACCACTTGTGGACTGTTACAAACTGCACTGCAACACCTGCCGAGTGCCATTAAACAGCTTGAAAGATCAAAGACAATTTTTAATATAACTCCGACTGGATTCGTCGGAGATTCGCCACAGACGGTTTCCTCTTTTGTTTTTTATCCGCCATCTCTATCTTTCTGTCGCTCGGCTCGGCTAATGTCCGTCCTGTGCACTGAACGCTCTCTCCTCCACATCACGAGTAGACACGCCCCTTACTGCTGATTGGCTACAAGTTTGTTTTGCTATTCGACCTGAATCAGTTTTCTAAAGCGTTTTTGAAAAATCGCTTACCCCATCTTTAAAAATGTCTCAGTGCAGTGTGGATTGATTTGCGATAATTAACAAAAGAGAAAGTATAAATGTTGACATGACCTAATTTCACTATCCCTTTTCTAGAGGATGCACACAGTTATCAGTCTCCCTTTGCTCCTTTGAAATTAGTCCAACGCCGTGGTACAACGAGCACACTCGGGCCCTTAAGAGAGCAGCAAGAAAAATGGAGCGTGGCTGGAAGAAAACAAAACTAGAGGTTTTTGCATTTTGTGGATAGAGTAGTGATGGGAAGTTCAGATCATTTTACCGACTCGAACCTTTGAGTCTCGTTCAGCAACAAAGGCTTAAATGGGCCCAGCTGTAGTGCTCTGAGCATTACAGTCAGGTCTAGTGCTGCCCCCGACTAAAGATTTTCCTAGTCGACCAGTAGTCATTCATTAAAGCCATTAGTCGACTAATCGCCTGTTTATTATATTCATTTAACTACTTTAGCAAATATGAGGGAAAACGGTTTGAGTTGAAGGGCTGAGAAAGAATGTTATTTGTAACATTGTTTTACATTGTAGAGAAATACTAAACCATAATTTATTAACATTAAGAACTTGCACACGCATAAAATGACACCGACAAAAGATATGATTATGAATGTGTCGGGGGGGGAAAAAGCAAGGAGCTTTACTGAATATTCATAGTTTATTCATAAAAGTATAACATTCACACAAATCACAACTTATGAACTTGATAACAATAATGAAAACATGCTGTTTGGTAAAGAAACTAAAACTAATAAATATATCACAAAGTGCAACTTTGATAGTAGGCTTATGGGCAAAGTCACATGAAAACTTTTTTTGTGCAATTTCCTTAAATATTTTTAAACTGCAAGACAAATATATAAATAAACTAAATTAAACACAATGAATATACAGAAAACTGAAAAGGTTTAAGATAAATAACGTTGAAAACTTGAAAACTTCAAACACAATCAGAGCGAAGGACGAGCCTTCGAATGAAACACTGAATGAAAAAAAACAACATGTTTCAGTCAGAAGTTCCCAAATTAAATATAGCATATATAGGCAAACAGCAAACTAGTGATGGGAAGTTTGGATCATTTTACCGACTTGGACCTTTGAGTCTCGTTCAGCAAAATTAACGAATCTTTTTTCGAGTCATTTCGTTCATTTTAGCAAAAGATAATTAAAATGTTGCGTGTTACTTCCCTAACATGTTTACTACTTACGCAAACGTTGATCACACTACAAACAATACAAAACCATAATGCTATAAGTCGACATATAAGACATCCATCGAGTCTTCGGGTTTGAGTCGTTCGTTCATCAGGTGACAGCCCCATACGCTTTAACCAATGCAGTCTGAGCCGGAAAGAGAATTGATTAGTTCATCTCTCGAGTCTTTCGAATCGTTCGTTCTTTTGTCACGTGACGTGACAGCATTGGATAGAGAAATTAGTTAATTTACAAGCTTCCTTACAAACGGGTGCATAGTTATTATTATTATCATCATTATTATAATTATTATTTACTCTTACAGTTACGTGATGCGTTTCTGGTCTCAAATTGTAGCTTTTTACTTCTTACAGTTTATAAATGTGTGAATTTCTGTCATTATGGTTCTTTTCCATAACACTGAATGTTGTAACAAAGGTAATAAAGAGTTGGTTATTATTATTAAGTCTCTTTCCGGCTCAGACTGCATTTGTTAGGCTTATGGGTCTGTCACGTGATGAACGAACGACTCGAAAAACCCGAAGACTCGAGAGATGAACTAATCAACAACAAAGGTGCGATTGGTTTGGGAAACAGTTATGACTAGTTAGTTTCTACAATGATGCATTGATTGTACTGCGGTGGTTAAGCAGTGAGTTACGTCGTTGTACGAGAAACTTCACCCCAGAAAGAGAGCTTACCGCCTTTTTTTAAAGGGATAGTTCACCCAAAAATGAAAATGTGATGTTTATCTGCTTACCCGCAGGGAAACCAAGATGTAGGTGACTTTGTTTCTTCAGTAGAACACAAACGGAGATTCGGCGCATGTACATGCTCTGGCATAGTAGACATATATATATATATATAAGTAGATACCTGCGGCCCATAGAAACAGTCACTAATGAGGCATCTACGTATATATATATATATATCTATGTCTACTATGCCAGAGCATGTACATGCGCCGAATGTTGGACATTGCGGTGTATAAGAGGTTAAAAAAAATTCCATTATATGACTGACAGACTGCAACGGTTTGAGTTAAAAATCTCCGTTTGTGTTCTACTGAAGAAACAAAGTCAAAAAGGGGTAAAGAGGTAAAAAAAATATATAAATACTGTTCAGTTTCTTGCACAGACCGATCGTTTCGTGTCTTTACACGTCAATGTATCGTTACGGGCCGCAGGGTTTAATTTGGTTTTGTTTGTGTATGTTTTTTTGACTCTCAAAGCCGTGATTCCCATTCACTGACATTATATGACTGACAGACTGCAACGGTTTGAGTTAAAAATCTCCGTTTGTGTTCTACTGAAGAAACAAAGTCAGCTAGGTCAATGCAACAAGAAGTACTAACATCGTTAACCTTCGTGCTAATTCTTGTCGGTTTAGTAATCTGTGAATCTGTGTAAGATTACAAACATCAGCCATTGATTTTAACTTTTTTTGTCAATGAGCATTTTTTTGAAAGCCAGTCAATATTAAAATCACCAAGTAAGAATATGTCCTTATTTTCTTCTGTTACCCTATTCATATTTTCACATATGCTATCCAAGTACTGCACATTAGCACTAGGAGGCCGATAACAACAACCAACTAAAATTGGTTTGCATTGTGGAATAGAAATATCACTCCAAATGTTCCTTAATATAAAAAGCTGCTCCACCGCCATATTTATCCCGATCTTTCCTATACAATTTATAGCCATTAATCATGAGCACAAGATTACTCATAGCTGGGTCTAGATGTGTCTCGTTATCTGAAACACACATATTCTCGCCACCTCATGAGTTTTATTCCTTAGGCTACATATGTTTAGATGTGCAATCATTACGGTAACACTTTAGAATAGGGGTCCAGAATAATGCATTAGTTAAGCATTAATTAATGGTTAACTTGTTCACAATTAAGCATTAGTTGAGCACAAACACACTAGTAATTAATGATTAACTTACCATTTAGGGAGCTCAGATTATGCATTAGTTAAGCATCAATAAAGTAGTAGTTAATGATTAACTTGCTTATCTAATGCATTATTGTGAACATGACCACACACTTAATTAATGATTAACTGAATAAGGGCATATTAGCCATTGTTTACAATTTATTAAACATTTTATAGACACAAATTTATGCTATCAATAAACAAAAATAAGCTAGTAATTAATAATTAACTGAATGTACAGTAAACACATTTTAGTCATTATTTACAACTTAATAAGCCATATATTATTTTTGTGTAGTGATGTAAATATATTTCTATAATTCACCATTTATTAAGTTGACTGAACAATAAGCTAGTAATTATATTTAATTACTGCTTAAGCCAATAATTATGGCTTAACTGCCATTAATACAGTACTAATAAAGGCAATTTGACCCCCTATTCTAAACTTAGGTTCTTATTTACACTCTATATTATTTGTTTAGCAGTTATTTTGTATTATATTTCAGAAAAAAAATTTAAAAAAAGTTTTACTATATAACATAAGAAAAACAATCTAATACATTATATCATTTTTATTTTTCACAGTTTAGCCATAATTATTGGCCTATTATGGTCAATAATGTCACGGTTTGCAAGGGGCGAAGACTCAAGTGCAGGCAGATGGGGTCTTTATTTATAATTCACAAGGCGCCGCCGCCTCGGGGGCACTGTGAGCGGGCGCCGCCGCCTCAAGGGGATCCTGAGCGGGCACATCCACTTTGAGAACATTGTGAACAGACCCAGCTGCCTCGGGAGGATTGTGAGCGGGCACCGCCGCCTCGGGAGGATCATGAGCGGGTGCCTCTGCCCCCCTCACCGACATCAGCGGCGGATCCTCCACGCTGCGTCTCAGCCCAGGATGCCCAGAGAATGACCCCCAGAACCTGGAAGTGGCCGACACAACCTGAGGAAGCTCTGGAACGGCAGCCCAGACTGGGAGGGGTGCACCGTCCAGCAGTTCCACCTCCCTACAATAGATGATGTGGTCGACCATCTCCCAATAGGACCACATATCTAACTCCCCCAGCTCCTCCCAGTTGACAGGCTCGTCCAGGCCCGCTAGAAACAGGTAAATGAGGGTGTTCTCCTCAACCCCTAGCCCCTGGCCTGCATTGAAGAGGTCCTCGGCATACAGCCCAAAGGGGCGATTGTCCTGTGGGCAGGGATGCGGCCCATTGGCAAGGGTCTGGATCCTCGGTCGTCCGGGAGCTGGATATAGAAAAATCCCCATCGCCGCTGAGTCTTCAAATGGCTCGTTTGTACTGTCACGGGTCGCAAGGGGCGAAAACTCAAGTGCAGGCAGATGGGGTCTTTATTTATAATTCACAAAAATAAACAATAAACACAACTGAAACCACCTCGAGGGAGGGAAAAAACCAGAGTAACATGACAACACACCATGAGACAAAAACTGAGCAACCCCGACTCCTATGTGAAACAAACGAGCCCAGAACAGAAAACACAGGGAGCTTATAAGGGAGAGGCAATCAGGTAAACCAGCTGGGACAAATTAATCAATAATAAGGTAATGAGAGAACAGGTGAGTGGAGTGCAGGTAACGGAGTCCGGGAGGATGTGAAATGGCGACCTCTGGTGGTGAGAGGGAGAAACACCAGACCCTGACAAATAAACTTGAATATCACTCCATAAGTGCCGTAATTAATGTGGATATAACTTTCACTTTAGAATAGGGGGTCAAATTGCCTTTATTAGTACTGTATTAATGGCAGTTAAGCCATAATTATTGGCTTAAGCAGTAATTAAATATAATTACTAGCTTATTGTTCAGTCAACTTAATAAATGGTGAATTATAGAAATATATTTACATCACTACACAAAAATAATATATGGCTTATTAAGTTGTAAATAATGACTAAAATGTGTTTACTGTACATTCAGTTAATTATTAATTACTAGCTTATTTTTGTTTATTGATAGCATAAATTTGCGTCTATAAAATGTTTAATAAATTGTAAACAATGGCTAATATGCCCTTATTATATGTTCAGTTAATCATTAATTAAGTGTGTGGTCATGCTTATCTAATGCATTATTGTGAGCAAGTTAATCATTAACTACTACTTTATTGATGCTTAACTAATGCATAATCTGAGCTCCCTAAATGGTAAGTTAATCATTAATTACTAGTGTGTTTGTGCTCAACTAATGCTTAATTGTGAACAAGTTAACCATTAATTAATGCTTAACTAATGCATTATTCTGGACCCCTATTCTAAAGTGTTACCGTAATTACTCCTTTCTTTGACAACCTTGATCAAAGAGATGGTAATAGTTACAAAATAATTCTAAATTTGCACAGTCTATGTTCTAATATTTCCAGTTCTGGGCAAGATGACTAACTTGTCATATTTCCAGATGGCTCTTTCGCCTCAATCACGTGCAGCTCTTCATTTAGGCAGTAGTTCCTTTCCTCTCAACTGAAGAGCCTCAGAAAAGCCTTCATTAATAAAAAATATTTGTACCCTTTTGCTTCTTGGCTGAAGACATTATAGTCGGTATATTTTTCCATTTTTGAGTCATCTAGTCCCAATTTACTTGAGAGAATTTCCCGAACTTTCACCTCCGATTTCATCCAGTTTTCGTCAGTGATCCCATCCACTATAATATTTGTCCTCCTCGTCTGATTTTCGACATAATCCAGTTTGACGAGATCCATCCAATTCCTCCTCTGATTTGATGATATCCTTTTCAAACTGCCTTATCTTAACCTCAAAATCCTTGTATCCAATCATCAATCCATCCACTTTATTTAGTGTGAATTCCAGACTGGCTTTAACATCTTGAATATCTCTGATCACGCCATACTTGGCTACAACGCATCAATTTAATATCGATTCTTTAGTGTGTTCACAAGCATATCAGCTAGTGTGTTCTTTTACATTTTGAAACCATTATATTGAAAACAAAACAGTACAATGTCCTGATGTAACCATTTGTATTCTCTGCACAAACTAAATGAAAATGCATGTACATCTTTGAGGTTGCAGTGTCCAAATTTATCTGAAAAAAGCCTTGTGTATAAATGTGGGCACTTAACATTTTTTAATATCTTTGTATTTATAACAAAAAACTAAAAACCGTCCTTCAAAAACCATAGTTATAAATACAAGAGGCCTTGAAAATGTGTATACATCACCATATTTCTATGCTGGTGACACCATTGCTTTGTGTATGGAGGACCAGGATCACAATTTCAAAATTATTTCCAGGTAATTGTATTCTTACTGGCACTAGCACTAATTACATTAGTACATCATGATATTTTGTGTGTGTGTGTGTTATTATCTCAGCTTGATTATGGAATTGACCATTTGAATAAAACCATGTTTTTACAAGCTAAAAAAAAAAAAAACTAAATAAAATAAGATAAAATAAATGCCATACTTTCATGTATTTTAAAGTTGTTGAAAACCGCTTATTTAATTACCTTGGAAACAGAAATGAAAATCATCAATCAAAATATATATAATAATAATATATTAATTATATTATTATAATTAATTATAATTTAGTAATTTTAGATATTCTAAACATATAAAAATTTTAATATACATGAACACTATCTGATTTGATTTTGAATGGTGCACTCCAATTGACAATTCTAGTTTCAAATTAATAAACTTGTCGGACAACTTGAGTAAATACTAGGGCACGGAAACCCTGTTGCTGAGACACCCAAGAGATGCTAAAGATGACAAATGGCCAAAAGTGTCCAAGTTAGAAAAGGTAAAAGCACATGCAATATGAAATGGTAAAGAATATGTTTTCACAGTGAGTTTTTTGAAAATCCAATTGTACCCAATGACAGAGTGAAGCATGCCAAGTGATTGCAACTGAATGTTGTTCATACCTTTTAGATAATACTACAACAGTCAGAGACACACATTTCCCCTAACTGATGCTGGTATGCGGTATGACTGAAGCAACCCAGGTTTTGGTATCAGATATTTTCTGATGGGATCTGGCGTCCGGGGCTGGATCTTAATTATCTGGTGTGGAGGCATGATCTAACCACGCTAAGCAGACATTTGTAAGCAAGTCAGATTGGTGAAGTTTGAACATGAAAAATGTAAAAGACGTGATGATGACCTGGTTGCTTTCAAACCCCAAGATGCCAGTACAGATGCAGTCATAATGTGCTTCCTCACATGTTCGTGCTCTTCTGAATAAACACTTTTGGAACATTTACATTCACATTTACATTCATGGTTTCTGGAACATGCTTTAAGCAAACGACTCAAAGAAAACTTGCTGTGAACAAGAAAAACAAGCGACATTCTAAGAAGTGAACAGCAGTAGATGCAGATGCAAATGGCAAAGATTTACTGCATTGCTATATCAACTCCTAATGTGAATATTCACATTTTAAAGATAGTTTTGCGTCATCTAGAAACCAGATGCAGGACGGTGTTTGTGGAAGCTCTGACAGGCAGCCTCCATGCATAAAACAACAAAATACAAATGTGTGTTGATCTTGAGAAGTCTGTAAGATGGGAAAGAAAAGACCAATTTAAACATGGCTGGTGCAACACACAAGATGGGAACAACGTGCAGTAGGCCTACGCCAGATAAAGTTTAGGAAAACTGTCATATAAACCACTTCTGTGGCACCCTTATGATTTATTTTTTATAAAATTTTTTGGAGCTTGACAGCTTCAGTTCCCAACTCATCCTTGGTGCTTCACTGAAAGAAGGTCATACCAGTGTTGGGCAAGATGTAATTAAAGTACTGATTACTCCTTTTAATAGTAATCACATTACTGTTCTGATTACTTTATTTAACAAGTAAGTAGTTACATTACTAGTTACGTTATTTTTTCTGTGAGTACATCCATGAAATCCCAGCATAAACTAGGGTTGGGTACCGAAACCCGGTACCTGTGTAACCGGTATGTACTAGAACCGAATCAGAATGCAGATTTTGGTGCCTAATTTCAGTGCCACTTAAATGCTTGAGCGATCGATTGCAATATTTGTTCTCTGGTTCTCCGAAACGGACGCAAGGATCACCAAAAATAATTTCCCGACTGAGAAAATTCACGAACGCAAGTCGGTAAAGCTCTAATAATACAAATCCAACACATCTTTGTAGTAACGCGAGTGTCCATGTTGTTTCACATTCCGACTTATAAGCACAACTCGGGAAATGAGAGCATCCGAGGAGCGCGTGAATGCAGCAATTACTGTACGCTTGCTCTGATGGCAGCAGGTAGATACCGTTAGCTAGCTAAGCTAAACATTCTTAAATTAAAATGCCTAAAGCTAAACTTCCCTTATAATGTCCTGTTGTCCAACAAAAGAGAACACTATAACGTTTTTACTCCACAACTGCTTCCTTTAGTGATCTGATGTGGCTTCTTGTCACAGAATGAGGCAGAAAACATGTTCTATACTGTAAAAAGCATATGGTAAAAAGGCTATGTCGATTAGCAATGGATTATAAATATACTTAATTATGATGAAAATACCAGAGATTTGAATGATAAAACAAAGACAATAAACACTCGACTGCGACCGTGTATAGTTTATCTGTTTACTCCGTTACAGCGATAGCAATGCCTTTGTCTATACAGTGGGGAAAAAAAGTATTTAGTCAGCCACCAATTGTGCAAGTTCTCCCACTTAAAAAGATGAGAGAGGCCTGTAATTTTCATCATGTGATTTTCTGGATTTTTTTTTCTCATTTTGTCTCTCATAGTTGAGGTATACCTATGATGAAAATTACAGGCCTCTCTCATCTTTTAAAGTGGGAGAACTTGCACAATTGGTGGCTGACTAAATACTTTTTTTCCCCACTGTATTAGGGATTTCCTGAGTTCTATTCCTTCTGTGATGCACATGTGGCGTTTCTGCGCGAGGGCGCCCTCTGGCGTCCAGTATGAATGAAACGGACATTAAATGTGTTTATAGCGCTCAATAATGGCCAATCCATCCTATTTTTTTTATTTTATTATTTTATTTTTTTTAAAGTATGGATTTGGCACCGGTATCGGGAAAAACCCAAACGATACCCAACCCTAGCAAAAACGCTCCCGATTAATGTTTGTTATTAAAGCATCAACATTTACAAAACACTGTTATTTGAAACTAAAGCAAGCCTAGGCTGCTGCGTGCACGGTTTGGAATGGCAGAATACCAGCAAATAGCGCTGCTTTTATAATCTCTAAAAAGATGACATCTCAGTTCATCGCAATCTCACAGAGCTCTGTTATAACACAATGAATATATGCATGATGAACCTTTCATAATGTCTACAATTCAGTTACTCAACACTGGGTCATACAGAATAGAACGACATGGAATAACGACAGAGTACAATTTGCTTACACTAAGATTTGTATTCACTTTTGTATTTAAATTCAATGTAGTTCAGGAAGAGTGTCCCTCGGTTTTCTTTCAGGAGAGGTGACAAACCAATCCAGTTCGGTGGATTTTGCTATTGTTGTGAACACCTGATATTCAATGTAAGCATGTCAACATGAATGATTCATTCTTTGACTTGCTTTACATAAAAGTGTCCGCCAAAGAGATAATGTACAATTATAATAGCACTGACATTTTGATCTCATAAATCACTAAACTGAAGTTACAAATTATCATTATTTTCAGTGAAAAGGTGTTCACTTGTTTTGTTGCTAAAATATGTTTAAGAAAATAATAATAATAATTATTATTATTTATATTTATTTGTGTGTGTGTGTGTGTGTGTGTGTGTGTGTAAACTTTTTTTTCCCCAGCTCCAGACCGAAAGGAAAGTGGGAGGAGAACTAGGATCATGTGACTCTGATGTATAACCTGAACTAATATATTTCTCCCAGGAACAACATTCATTCAAACCTCCTCAAACAAAAGCAGAAAGAATCACGAATCGCCTGAAATGAACATGAGAGTTTTCTACAAGAGTCTGTTGTCTTTACTGGGTAAGATATGTCTCGTATCTTAATGAGCTACAGTCTGTTTTCAGCTTCATCTTTCAGACAGAGAAGCACTTAATAAACACAGAAGACCCTAAACTATAATTGAATGTGTTGTTGTTGGTTCATGTTATCTAGACACCCTTAAACAAAATAATTTGACTTGACAAAGCTAAATTATATAAGACACTAATATATGATTTTAGAGATTATACTCAATTTTACCCACATATACATATACATGTATATATATATATAAGTTTATGCTCATAAGAACAATCCATTTAAGTTGCTAAATAATGAGCATCATTCTGTGTTTCTCATTTCAAGGATTTTTCTCAGTTCAGACGAAAGCAGAAAGTGAAGGTGAGATTTTGTGAAGTAAACACTACTACATCTGTTGTTAGGGAGTTTGTGCTGCTGTGAAATATTTTCAGACACATGATTAAAACCAATTAACTTAAATAGCCAAGCAGGGCTATACATAAATGTGACCCTGGAGCACAAAACCTTTCAGATGATTTACACATCATCTGAAAGCTGAATTAGTAAGCTTTTCATTGATGTATGTTTGTTAGGATCGGACAATATTTGGCCAAATCTGGAATCTGAGGATGCAAAAACATCTAAATATTGAGAAAATCATCTTTAAAGTTGTCCAAATGAAGTTCTTAGCAATGCATATTACTAATCAAAAATTAAGTTTTGATATATTTACGGTAGGACATTTACAAAATATCTTCATGGAACATGATCTTTACTTAATATCCTAATGATTTTTGGCATAAAAGAGAAATGTATAATTTTGACCCATACAATGTATTGTTGGCTATTGCTACAAATATCCCCCAGCGACTTAACACTGCTTTTGTGCTCCAGGGACACATTTGTAATTGTAAGTAAGGTTTTCTCTTGAACGTATTTCAGTGAACATAGCAAGTTGGGGAACAGCCAATCAATCGACAACATTTTACAGCGTTTATTATGACTGGCGTGCCCAAAACGCTCTGGATGGGTTGAACAATGTCTGTACTCGTACAGAAGAACAAAGTGACCCGTGGTGGAAGCTGGATCTGAAGAAGACGTACAGTGTGAACAGAGTGACCATCACTAACAGATTCATCTGCTGTGTAAACTGGATAGATGGGGCAGAGATTCGGATTGGAAACGATTCTTCAGATGTTTTCAGCAACCCAGTGTGAGTCTCTCTGATATATTCTTATATGCAGATTTTTGGTATCTTCATGCATACATATGTATGTGTGTGTGTGCTTCATATACGGACTATTTGCAGGTGTTTAGACTATGTTAATAGTGGTATTTGCAGTTCAGTAAGTGAGTGGGATGTTGTTTCAGTGATTCCAACTGGTCACTCTCGTTTTTTTTTTTACAAGTCATTTGTTCCCGAATCAGATTAGGCTTGTGTGTTTTTAACTAAAAAGAAGCAGATCATAAGAGTAATTTGTTTGTTGGTCATGTTGTAGGCTATGTTTATTGCAAAACAAAGACTTTCACGCAATTAACACCGCTTACAATCACATGATTCCGTTGAGCAGTCACAACAACTGATGCTAAAACAATGAAAATGTTCTTCAAAAAGTGATTGTCTTTTGGTCTGCAAAAATTAACAACAAATAAATGTACATTTTATATATATGTGTGTGTGTGTGTGTAAAAATGAACAAAATTTTAAATAAATTAAATATTTAGTGCAAGAATATGAATGAAAAATAAATGAAATATTTTCTGTTTTTAACATTTTAGTGCAGGAATATGAATGAATGTTGCTGTTAAATCTACTTAACTTGTAATGAACCAGAAATTAATTGCAATAGCACAGTGTTACATTCCTATGCACTAATGCACCAAATAATATCTCTATTTGTATCTTCTTCAAAACAGCCAGCAGCACCTGCTTAACCATTTCAGGACATTCGCCAAGAGGTACAAAGAAGCAGAAGTCTCTGTCAATCATTTTTTCTGGATTTTGATGAAGAAAGAGCATTGAAGAACCTTCGGCTGTCCGCCTCGACGACTTCTGATAAACAGCTGTTCGTACACAGCAGATAGTTGATGGTAAATCGGCAGTTATTTAGTCTGCCAGATGATCCTTTGAGACCGTTCAGTTCCTCTACAACACTGGTTCCCTGGCAGCAGCTACTTGATATCAGACAGCCTGTGTGCACCAAGTGAACATGACACGGTCTGAAAGAGGGCCACATCAGAGGGCCGGAGCCCGGGACCATCAAAGGGAGCGTGGAGGGAGCTCCGGGGGGAACACTGGTGTGCATCTGTTTCAGTATGCATCAGAGAGGAGGGCTGCTTTGTGTCACCTGCAGAGAGAACCAGGCAAAGCCCGTCAAGCTGTCACTGACCTGTAGCAAGGTTGTCGGTGCCTGCCGCCACTGTTAGTGTGTGTGCATTCGCGAAAGGAGACACTGCATCTGCTTAACATCAGAGACATGAAGGAATTCTGATTGACATTGTAAACCAACAGGCCGTAGATCATGTACAGATGTGAAATACCTCTCCTGAGAACTGTTTACTTATTTCTTCAGTGTTTTTTTTTGTTTGGCCAGATTTGAACTCAATTTTCCCACATGAGCACCTTGGCTTGATTCGACCAGGGAAAACACGCTAATTGCAAGGCAATGGCTCCAGCTTTCACAGTGATAGTTCAACCAAAAATCATTGGCTATTCATCTTCATGTTGTTCCAAACTAGTATGACTTTCTTTCGTCCATGTTTTTCATTGAAAGACTGTAACAGAGCTGAGGCAGATGTCATTGATCTTGGATGGGCACAAAACATGACAGACTTGACCAAAATTAATCTAGACAGACTGGCGACATCCAGGTTAGGAACCAACTTAATGAAAAACAAACAACATAACAGTTAAAAAAGTGACACAATACCAATTTTAGCTAATGGTCTTTGTGTTGAAAAACACGTTTTGTGTGACCATCCCTTTTTTATAACACATTTTAAAGCATTATACACAAGGTACCTTGTTTTAACCAAATGCTAAGGCAACATTGCAAATTACCATCCCAGAATGCATTGCAAAAAACATTTCTCCAAGATGACTGGTGAAAAGAAAATAGGTATACTAAATTCAAAATTTAAGTTAAAATAACTAATAACCCAACATTTGAGTTTATGCTGATTAGAGAGGCTTTAGCTTAGCAACATGCTAATGTCAAACCAAGTGGCAACCTCCTCGTGAAGCCAACACGGAAGTGACTTAAACCGTAATTCGTCAACTGGCCGCTAGAGGCTGGCTGCAAAAGGGAGTCAATCCCATAGACTCCCCATGTTAAAACACCCAACTTTACAGCAGAAAAAAACATGTTTACAGCCTGGTACAAAAACTGATTTTGGTGTGTATAGCTAATTTTGCCCTTCATGACAACTGTGAGGGGGGTACATTTTTTTATAACTCATCCGTTTAAATCATATTAAGCCTTAAAGTTCTGCATAATTAAGGGTGTGGCCACTTGAGTGACAGGTGGATTGCCGCTGCTGTCACACTCGGTGGGTGTGGTTTCAGCAACCAGCTCCCGCCTCTTTGCCCATTTTCGATTATCTGGGAGTGACGCGCGGTGACTCGCTGCCAAGATGGTGACGGCCGGCTCCGCCCACTTTAGTCTTCAAAAACGCTCTTCGGAAACCTACGGGTGACGTCACGGACACTACGTCCATGTTTTTATACAGTCTATGGACCAGTTCTTACAGATCTGATAGAAATGCATTCCTAAAAAAACCTCCCCAAAAACATTCAAAGTGAATAAAATAAGCTGACTA
>NW_015507321.1:5421-5708 GCF_001515645.1 Sinocyclocheilus grahami | reverse complement strand
TACTCTGTGTGAGGTGGAGGTCTATGAAGAAGGTGTGATCAAACAGGCAGATTTAGTGTTTTGGGAAACCATTAACGCCTTCGCTATTGTTGAAATTTGGATATTTATGGTTTTTGAACATGTGAAACTTCAACAGTTGCATACGCTCAGCTTTCAATAATTTACTGCGTAAAACACATTTGTGCTTGACTATTGCAGGTGAACCTGTATTTAATGTCATCTAGGTATTTTGGTTTTGTTTTACTTTGTGTAGTTTTGTTCATGATTTTTGAGGATCACTACACAAC
>NW_015507321.1:3980-5411 GCF_001515645.1 Sinocyclocheilus grahami | reverse complement strand
TCATCTGCTGTGTAAACTGGATAGATGGGGCAGAGATTCGGATTGGAAACGATTCTTCAGATGTTTTCAGCAACCCAGTGTGAGTCTCTCTGATATATTCTTATATGCAGATTTTTGGTATCTTCATGCATACATATGTATGTGTGTGTGTGCTTCATATACGGACTATTTGCAGGTGTTTAGACTATGTTAATAGTGGTATTTGCAGTTCAGTAAGTGAGTGGGATGTTGTTTCAGTGATTCCAACTGGTCACTCTCGTTTTTTTTTTTACAAGTCATTTGTTCCCGAATCAGACTAGGCTTGTGTGTTTTTAACTAAAAAGAAGCAGATCATAAGAGTAATTTGTTTGTTGGTCATGTTGTAGGCTATGTTTATTGCAAAACAAAGACTTTCACGCTAATATTTCACAGTACATGGCTTTTTTACTCCATCACATTCAATAAAGACTGTACAACTCCCATTCAAAGATCAGGTAAATAGTTTTTTGTTTTCTTCTTTTTCTTTTTTCTTTTTGCATGGCAATAATCGGTGGAGGAAACGCTGGTTTACCAACCTAATGATCAGACAATTGATGTTATATCTTTCTAAAATGGTAGCTCGTGTCACACAGGCAATTCGCCTCCAGTGATCACATTACCGCAGATCCGCCAACTCTCACGCAACTGACACTTTTCTCACCGTCTCAAGCCACTCATCCATTTTCCATACATCCATATTGGCCAAGCAGATTTAGTGAAGGCTCCAGTGTGCATTTGTATGGAGCCCATTAAGCCACATTAAGCATTTTAGAATGTCCCAAAACCGTTCCTTGAACTAAGCACTGACTATATTGCTTTATTCAAAAAATTCTAAATGACACTCTATGAACCGCTCCATTGTGAACATACAGAGCTGTATGAACCACTGCAAGCTGCAAAGTAAACAGGAAGAGTTTGTCCGAACTCAACTTCGATTTTTTTTTCCCTGCACGCTTGCGAATCCTCTCACTGTAACACGATGTAAATAAGAGGTTCATTGATTATAAAAGAACTTTGTGAGATCACGAGTAGTGTACACCTTTTTAAAGCAACGACTATCTGCACTTTCTAGGCTAAATAGAATCCTTTCAGAATTGGAATAAAAGTTTTTTTTTTTTTTGTGTGCTGTTAACGGCCACATACCCTACATTTCGGGAGTGACACGTACATCCCTCATGAATGCGGGATTCATTTTCGAATGGGAGAAAAATACAATTTCTCTAAACAGATGTTCAAGCAATGCAGACTAATAGATAAATAGAAACATATATGAATTTTTGTGTTAAAATATTTTTTAAACGCTGTTGCAATTATATCTAAATGTAGATAATTACTAGTAAATCTTGCAATTCTTTCACTGTACATTGCTATTCTTGTTGTAGTAATAGTTAATAGTTCTGCAGCACTGCAGCA
>NW_015507321.1:2160-2750 GCF_001515645.1 Sinocyclocheilus grahami | reverse complement strand
AAAACCTCCCCAAAAACATTCAAAGTGAATAAAATAAGCTGACTACAACCATTTCTTACAGGTAATTTGGCAACAGGAAGAACCGTCACACAGTCGTCAACCGATGGCTACTGGTTTGCTCAACGGGCCATTGATTTCAATCCTGGTTTCACAAATTCATGGTCAGCGTGTTCTTCAACCGATATTCAGACTAACCCATGGTGGAGGGTGGATCTGGGTTATATTTACAAAGTAAGCAGAGTTGTCATCACAAACCTACCAGACTGCTGTCCAGAGAGAATAAACGGAGCGGAGATTCGCATCGGAAACTCTTTGGAGAACGACGCCAACAACAATCCCACGTGAGACCCTCTTTCAGTGGCTTAAAATCCATAAATAAACCCTGAAATCGCATATGAAGAAAGACTAGAAGTCTAAATGAGGTTTTCTCCGTCTCTCTTTAGATGCGCTGTGATTTCTAGCCTTCCAGCTGGTGTTTCCTCCACTTACACATGTAACAATATGGAGGGTCGATACGTGAATCTCTTCATTCCTGGAAATTCAAGGATTCTTACTCTGTGTGAGGTGGAGGTCTATGAAGAAGGTGTGAT
>NW_015507321.1:0-638 GCF_001515645.1 Sinocyclocheilus grahami | reverse complement strand
TTGACAATGTGGGGGCAATGTTATTTAAGTGAAATTTATATTTTTTTATTAATATTTTATGCAATACTTCAAACAATCAAATCTAAAAATAATAATGTTTTATTTCAGTAAACATCAATCTTTTATTTCAAGTGTTTTTCGTTTTTTTTACCGCAGTTTACCATTTTTGACTATTGTAGTGCTGAAATTTTTAGCTATTAATTAACATATAATGTTGTTTGGAATGATAACATTTCTAACCACTAGATGTCACCAGCAGTATGTTTTATCCATTACTTTAACTCATAATTTACCAATTTCACTCAATTTGAAGTTATATGAGATTCAACTAGACAACATTGGAAAAATAAACAAGTAAGTGTTTTAACAATTATAATGATCTGCATGCATGCATTCTGGTTTGGGTGGTTGAACAGTTTGCAGCTTTGTCTGCTTATAACAGTGATGTCTCAAAAAGTCATTATCAGTCTTACAAGCCCAGATCCTAAATTCCTAGTAAGAGTAAAACAAGCAAATTAAACGGAGCATAAGTGTCTAAAAGAGTTACTATTTGACAGCATTGTATATTGTATCTTAAGGCAAGACACTACAGGCAAAACAGGCTTTTCATGAAGCATTGTTTCAGACTAGTGGAAAGA
>NW_015507320.1:85470-86878 GCF_001515645.1 Sinocyclocheilus grahami | reverse complement strand
CTGTGAATGTTTGACTCTCGATATCCTCACCTTGATGTGTTGAACAGTTTCATCACACTCTGCTTTCATTTCTTCTGCATGTTTGAGCTTGTTGTGTAAAGATGTCAGTGCTGTATTCAGTTCCTCCTACAAGTTAAGATGAAAATCTGTGAAACTTTAAGTAGCTAATACATGTAAACTATTTTTGGATGTTTTTTCATATGATTTGCTAAATGTATTTATATTTTGTAAAAGTCATCCTCAGGAATCAGTCCCAGTTGTGCATGAAAATGTCAGTACAGATTTTTTTTTTGTTCAGTTTGTAAAGGATGAACAGTCAGCATTATTGTGTGAAAACAATATTTGATCAGTAAAAATGATCCAATTTTGGCAATGCTTAGTAAGCTTCTATTTGATCCATGGCTTAATGGATGTCAGAAGGTTAAAATCTTTGCTTTCAAGAAGGAAATGAATAGGAATAAACAGAAGGCAAAGGACTAAGATTCACAAATTCTGCAGTTTTTCAGAAATTCTGTAAAATATTTCAGAAATGTGTCTGACCTTGTGAGATGGAAGCACTTCACTGATGGGTCTGAATGTGTGATTGACGTGTTTCTCAGAGTCTCTGCACACTAAACACACCGGCTGTTTGTCCTCCAGACAGAAGAGTTTGAGTTTCTCACTGTGTAAACTGCAGATCTCCTCAGATCCTGATGAGCGCCTCTCGTTTCTCTCCTTTATCAGTGAATCACACAAGTTTTTTAACACTAGATTACGTGGAGGCTGTTGTTTTGAGGATCTTCTTCTGCAGACAGGACACTCCTGAGTTTTCTTGGTTCTCCAGAACTGTTGAAGACACTCTTTACAGAAACTGTGACTGCAGGACAGAATAACAGGATCCTTGAAGATTTCACAGCACACGGGACAAGAAAGCTCTTCCACAGATTTTGAATCCATTTCCTCTTCTTCTGCAACGATCTACAATTTACTTTAACTTTCTGAACTTCACTTTGAAAAGTAAATAACAATTATAACTACAATCAAAATCTATTTCGTGCAACAAACTTCTCAAAAAAATCCTCACTTATAGTGTCCTCCTTTGATGCACAGCACTCTTTTTAGCTTTAAGTAAAGGAGAAATAATAAGACTAACGTTAGTCATTTCCTGGGTAAAGGTTGTGAGAGGGTGGCGTTTCTGATTAGACTTTGGACCATTTAAACACAGACTGAATGTATAATTTTATATTAACTTTATTTGTGCTTTCATCTCCTGGACTCAGTGAACTGGAAAAATGATATATATATATATATATATATATATATATATATATACAGTATATCAAAGAGTGTATGTGTATATATATATATATACTGTATATGCACACACACATACACACATATATTTATATATACTGTATATATATATATA
>NW_015507320.1:80964-85439 GCF_001515645.1 Sinocyclocheilus grahami | reverse complement strand
GAGCTGTCCTCACAGAAAACTCGAGAAAACTGCATCATTGGACCGTTGGACTGTTCAACCGAAAACCGCCTTCAAAGAAAAGAGAAAAAAGCTGATATTTTTTGAGGTGAGTGTCATATTTATTGGTATTTGCAAACGTTGTACCGTGTTTTGCAACTTTAATGTTAAGGTTAGAGTCATGCTAACATTAGCTAACTGCAAAGCCTGACCAGCCGTATTGGCTAATTTAAAGTGTCCCTATTATGTATTTTTGAAAATTAACTTTCATGCAGTGTGTAACGCAGCTGAAAAAAGCTGAAAGTGACTGAAAACATCATGCAAAGGTTTGAATCTGAAAGTGCACCATGTATAAAGTTATTGTCTCTCTAAAGAAAGAGTTGACTTTGAATCATTGAAACAAAATTTTTTTTTTTTAATATTGACTTCAACATGAAGCATTAGCATATTGCCCGCCCACTTCCCAGCAAACATGCCCGCGCGGACCCACTGCGGGTTTTCTGTGGGACAGTGTGGGCAGAGCAAACCCACACTAAACCCACGTGTGCCCCATGTGGGTTAGCCCATGTGGGGCTCACAGCAGTTTTGCCCTTTGTGGGTCCTATGTGGGTTTTGTGTGGGCAAACCCGCAGTGGGCTTGCCCACACTAAACCCAGTCGGGGCCCCCTGTGGGTTAGCCCATGCAGGCCCACAGCGGATTTCATAATCGCAAAGCCTGCGATATGGACGCGATATTACTCTGTTCCAGAGCATATGCATGACTGCCAGCCTTGAGTTGCAGGCTTACTAACCAATAGAGTGAGCGCACCTTCGTTGTCTACAATCAGCACTGCTCTAACCAACTGCGTAAACACCCACCATTACAAAAAAAAAACAACGGAATGCGGGACGGGAGAGAGACAGAGTGGGATTATGGTTACAGGATCAGAGGATGACACCATTCCTCTGTTATGGTCCAGATTTACTCTCACACAATCAAGCTGTTAATTAAACTGTCTGTACCACACACACCAGACATCAGTGTTATTGAAATCTTATCCCTTCCTCAGTTTTGATGCTGTAGTTACTCCAAGACTCCAGATTAAACTCTCTTTAACCTCCACATCCCAGCAGTGTGTTCCTGAGTTAAGACCCTTCGAACCAAGAACACAGGAAAAGCAGTCAAATCGCTCTGGATTATCAGGAAGAGGTTGTTTGTTAATGCTGTTTCAGACAGGACGAGATGTGGATTCGCAGTGTTTGGATCCAGAATCACAGGAGCTGATGAGACACAATCAACAGATGCTGTTATTCTGATGTTCATATAATGATCACGAGTGAACAGATGTTCTGCAGTTAGACTCACTGTTCTGGACGATGTCCTGCATCTTCATCCAGACTCTGAATGGCAGCTTGCCCAACCCTGCACTGGCCCTTTATGGGCCCACTTAGGGCTAGCCTAAGGGCCCCCAGTGGGCTGCCAGCACAGGACCTCTGAGATTTTTCTCATTGGCAAAACGTTTGCCCCTTAGTGCTGGACCTGCACGTGCAGCCCACACTTAGCCCACACTACTAATCTACAACAGGGGTGCCCAACATGGTCCTGATCAAACACAACTGAACCAACTAATTAGGATCTGAAGGAGCACTTGATAATTACAAACAGGTTTGTTTAATCAGGGTTGGAACTGAACTCTGTAGGAAGGTAGATCTCAGGAACAGGATGCACCCCTGATCTATAACAATACATCCGTTCCATTTTTAAATACTTTCAGCTACTATAAATTAAGTATTTGGGAAAAACAGTTATTACACTCCTGAAATGGATGCAGTCACCACATAACTAATGTCTATATTGTCAAAAATGTACAGTAGTCAAAAGGGATTTCAAATCAATAGATTTATTAAATAAATCTGTCTAAATGTGTCTTGGGGAGGGGAGGTATCCAAAGCACATCAACTTGTCACTGGGGTTCCTCAGGGATCAGTTCTTGGACCCCTCCTCTTCTCCATGTACACAACATCACTGGGTCCCATCATACAAGCACATGGCTTCTCCTACCATTGCTATGCTGATGACACACAGCTCTATCTCTCGTTTCAACCAGATGATCCAACGGTAGCTGCACGGATCTCAGGCTGCCTGGCAGACATCTCGGCATGGATGAAAGAATATCACTTACAGCTCAACCTGGCAAAGACTGAGCTTCTTGTCTTCCCTGCCACTCCAACTCTACAGTATGATTTTTCCATCCAGCTAGGTTCTTCTACAATTACCCCATCAACTTTGGTCAGAAATCTTGGTGTAACTTTTGATAACCAGTTGACCTTCAAAGACCACATTGCAAAGACCGCTCGATCTTGCAGGTTTGCATTGCACAACATCAGAAAGATCAGGTCCTTTCTAACGGAGCATGCTGCACAACTTCTTGTCCAGGCCCTTGTCATCTCTAGGCTGGACTACTGCAATGCTCTTCTGGCTGGACTCCCATCAAGCACAATCAAACCTCTACAAATGATTCAGAATGCAGCGGCACGACTGGTCTTCAACGAGCCCAAAAGAGCCCATGTTACACCTCTCTTTATCTCCTTGCACTGGCTACCGGTTGCGGCCCGAATCAAGTTCAAGACATTGATGCTTGCATATAGAACAGCCACAGACTCGGCACCCGCCTACTTCCACTCACTACTACGAATTTACATCCCCTCCAGAAGTCTGAGATCCGCTAGTGAGCGACGCCTCGTGGTACCATCACAGAGAGGCTCAAAATCACTTTCCAGAACATTCTCGTTCACCCCTCCTGGCTGGTGGAACGATCTTCCCACACCTATCCGGAATGCTGAATCCCTGACAATTTTCAAGCGACAGCTGAAAGCTCATCTCTTTCGAAGCTACTTGACTTCATCATAAAAAAAAAATCTCTCTTTATTTATTCCTTCTCTTTCTAGCTTGTACTTATTTGAACAATGTCTAAGAACTTGGTATTACAACCACTTCTTGTGTCTGTTTGCCTCTTTAAGAAGAATCGCTTTATGTATCCCCCAATTGTAAGTCGCTTTGGATAAAAGCGTCTGCTAAATGACTAAATGTAAATGTAAATGTAAGAGCCTTCGTCGCAGGCTAGCACGCCAAGCTAGCCTGTCAGGTCACGATCCCCTCATGTCACCTAGCCCCGTTCCAGCTGCCACTCCGCAGGTACCCATCCCTGTAGAGCTGCCCACCACGGCAGCTTTATCCTGGGGTGAACAGCTTGACGTTTGCGTCCCTCTGCCCAGTGTGCTCAGCACGGACGAGGAAGAGGACGCGCTTGATTTCGAGGAAGAGGGACAATCTGACTTTCTTCTCTCTGAAGAAGAGGAAGATTTTGAGGACTCCCATTTCCTCCCCCCTGCGCTCCCGGCACAACCCCTCGCCGTGGCGGGATCCACGGAAGATGCGGACGGGGCACCATCCCCTCTTCTCAGTGTTGATCTGCAAGATGTGTGCAAACGTGCTGCAGAGAAACTAAACATTCCGTAGCCGACCGTGGTAGCAGAGACTGTAAAGTCTCGCTACGAGGGCAAGAGGCTGCCGAGAGAGAAACGGGCAACACGGCAGCTCCTTCCTGTGTTTCCAGAGCTCCTGGAGGAGGTTGCGGTGACCTTGAAGAACAAACCGTTCACCAGCAAGATGCCCGTGCAGGGAGGATCCGCTCTCGATGTGGAGGGAATGGAGAAGGTAGGACTTCTCCGAATGCCCCCCATGGAGCCATTAGTTTCCGTGCACTTGCACCCAAAGCACACGGCGGCTGCAGATCCGATGTTGCCATCCAAAGTGGATCGTTTCCAGTCAAGCATGACGGAACGCGCTTATAAACAGACGGAACGTGCTCTCTCTGTCAGGGCTCTGAACACTACCTCTTGGCTGACCGCGTACCAAGCGGAATTGCAGGACGAAGCGTCGACCATGCCAGGTCAGACACACTGGGAAAAGATCTGTGTCGTTCTCTGCATCTTCAGAGATGCGCGGTTCAAGCCGCGGGCAAGGCCATGGACACAATGGTCATTCAAGAGAGAGGACGTTGGCTTAACTTGGCAAATCTCTCTGACAGGGAAAACGAAGCCATCCTGGACGCGCCGGTGGTCGCAGAGGGCATTTTTGGCTCGGTTCTGACACTGATGCAAAAGAGATGTGAGGAAAAGAAGAGGGAGGATGAGGCTTTGCAGCTCTGTATGCCTAGAAAGGCACAGACTGCATCCCCTCCACCACCTCGGCAGACCTTTGCACAAGTTATGGCCTGCCAACCCCCCAGCTATCACATTCCTAGACGGCAGAGACCGAACGTGAATGCAGCAGGAACCAAGGAAGAACAAAACCTCCGGCAGTCCAGCCAGCTCCTCAACCTCATCCTCAGGGAGCGAGGAGGAAGAAGAAGGCAGTTTGATGGGGTCTTCCCCTTGTTCGCTAGCTTCCAACCCTCAGATGTTCAGCGTTCGACAAGGGACGAGTTTCGAAGTTC
>NW_015507320.1:70383-80944 GCF_001515645.1 Sinocyclocheilus grahami | reverse complement strand
GCAGTTTGATGGGGTCTTCCCCAGGGAAAGGAGCCCACAGCCCCCTTGTTCGCTAGCTTCCAACCCTCAGATGTTCAGCATTCGACAAGGGACGAGTTTCGAAGTTCCCAGATGTTCTGTGTGGAAAATAGAGCCTGGTTGGGCCAAAGGAAGCAGAGCAGTGAAAAGGACAAGAGATGGTGCAGTGGTGCACACCCACCCACTAGTCACAAGCACTTTTCATGTTCAAAACTCAATAAAGTTTTCACTGTATTCCCAGAACATGTTGCAAAACATAATTCCCCAAAAAATGTTGCAAAACATCTTAGCAGGACACATTATAACATCACCTTGGGGAGTTATCGCTCCCTTAGCGGTGATGAGACACTTAAACTCTGTCCAAGCGCTAAGTGCCCACGCATGTGCAGCACAGACCACGAACTTGTTCACGACTCAGCCACACGATGGCGCCAGAACGCTGCGAATAATCAGTTGGCGAGAATGCACACAGTGCATTAAGGACAATACAATTCGGGCACAGACTGCAGTTTGCAGCTACCCCCGCGCATTTCAAAGGGATAATTCATTCTCAGGTGCAGGGAGAATTAAAGCATGTTCTTCAGGAAGAAATTTCCTCTCTGTTGAACAAAAGGGCGATAAGAGTGGTCCCACCCGAGCAGAGCCACAGCGGGTTTTACTCGAGATACTTCCTCGTCCCAAAGAAAGGGACTCAAGGTCTTCGTCCCATATTAGATCTGCGTGCACTGAACAAATACTTAAGGAAGTACAAGTTCAGAATGCTCACACATTCTACACTCCTAAAATTAGTGCGGCAGGGTGATTGGTTTACATCAATCAACCTGAAAGACGCATATTTTCACATAAAGATATATCCACCCCACAGGAAATTCCTGAGTTTTGCTTTCCTTGGCGTGGCATACGAATATCTGGTTATACCATTCGGCTTGTCTCTTAGCCCCTGAGTGTTTGTAAAATGTACAGAAGCGGCCCTGACTCAGGGAGAAAGGCATTCGTCTCGCTACATAGACGACTGGCTGGTGACAGCCCGGTCAGAGCAAGAAGCGAGAGAACACACAGTTATGCTTCTGGAACATATACAGAAACTGGGTTTAAAATTAAACATCGAAAAGAGTGTTTTAATTCCCACACAGTCTATAACATCTCTGGGGCTGTCACTGAACTCGGTGACATTCAGAGGGGAAACTGTGTCTCCTTTCGCACATGCCTCAGACTATTAGGACTGATGGCCTCAGCCTTGATAGTTATTCCCTTAGGCAGACTGTTCATGAGAGAGTTTCAACGCTTGGTAGCGTCTCAGGGGCTGGACCCATTATGTCACTCCTGGAGGAGAGTGAGAGTGACGTCAGAGGCAGTCTTGGCACTGCGCCAGTGGAGACACCCGGCCTTTCTGGTTCAAGGGGTACCCATGGGCGTGGTTCGAGCCAGAACATGTTTTAATTCTCCCCGCACCTGAGAATGAATTATCCCTTTGAAATGCGGGGAAGTCATTGAAATGTCATTGAGAAATGACAAACAACAAGTGCTACTCTACACTGCCCAAAACTTGCGTTTGAATCGTCAGTGGCAAATCCTTTAAATGAAAACGTACTTACAGACTGTGAGTCAGAACTGCCAGCATTGTAGTCTACTCATCCAGGATCAGGAAACAGTCCTCCATAAAATGTGCTGCACACATCTGGATATTTGGGTTAAACTGTTCTGGAACAATATTGTAAATACAACTTAACCACTGATTTGTAGTCGTGCCCTCTTTTGGAAGACCAAACAAAGTAGTTTCGCTTTCACAACGAAACACATGGCGGCCTAGCATGAGCGGAAGCCACGGCTTAGAATGAGCTGAGGCCGGGCTAGAGTGAGCGGAGGCGGGCAGCTTGAGAACGGCACGGCCGGCGGATTTGACGAAGGAGCGGCAACCACATGTGACGACCCCGGACTGGACTCCGCTTCGTCCACGGTGAAAGCCGATCCGGCGATCCACAGCACAAAGTTGATGTATTCCCTCAGCGACCAGCATGGATCATCTTATGGAAGACCAAACAAAGTGGTTTCGCTTTCACAACGAAACACACAGCTCTTCACAACATGGTGGCGGCAGCAACAATACTACAGCGAGAATAAAAGTTACGCCTTCTTTCTTTGCGTGAACATTTGGGCGGCGTTATACAAATCTTCCCAAATAGTGACGTAGATATGTGGGGGCGTGTTAAAACGAGTCGATTTAGGTAGGCGTGGTTGACTCTTAACTTTTATAAAGAATATCTCTTTGGATTTGAGACTTTAGTCTTTGCAACTTTGCAGAACTTCTTTATGCACCAAGAGCTTGTAACACTCCAAAGAGAAAGGAAAAATTGAAATCGCATTATATGACCCCTTTAAATGGCACTGCTGTTAGCTTTGGCTTCGGAGAAATGCATAAGCAAGATTCACACGTTTTCAGTGCATTCAGCGTGTTTTGCAGTTCATGTCTGGGGATGCAGGGGTAGTTCTGAAACCTAATCCTGCATTCATGCCCAAAATAGTTAAAGCTATCATTCCTCTTGAGTTAAGAGCCTTCTACCCACCACCTTTTGCTTCATCAGAACAGCAAAAGTTAAATTCATTGTGCCCAGTGCGTGCTTTACAAATTTATACAGAAAGAACCAGAGGGTTCAGGGAGAGTGATCAGCTTTTCATATCTTGGATGAAACCTCATACAGGGAAGCTGATTACTAAGCAGCGTTTATCGCACTGGATAGTGGAGGTGATTTCTTTGGCATATTCCAGTAAGGGCCTCGTGTCCCCACCTGGTTTACGTGCACACTCAACAAGGGGAATGTCAACTTTGTGGGCTCTATTTAAAGGAGTCACATTACAGGATATTTGCAAAGCGGCGAGTTGGTCCTCACCGCATACATTTGCAAGGTTTTAGAAACTGGATGTTACAGCTCAAACTTTAGCACATGTAGTACTGAGCGTAGGAATGTGAGTCACGAGTCATGACTTGTTCAGCCCCGGATGCCGTGATTGTGGTTGGCAGGAGACTTCTCTCAACAAGGGGAATGTCAACTTTGTGGGCTCTATTTAAAGGAGTCACATTACAGGATATTTGCAAAGCGGCGAGTTGGTCCTCACCGCATACATTTGCAAGGTTTTAGAAACTGGATGTTACAGCTCAAACTTTAGCACATGTAGTACTGAGCGTAGGAATGTGAGTCACGAGTCATGACTTGTTCAGCCCCGGATGCCGTGATTGTGGTTGGCAGGAGACTTCTAGGCAGGCTATCTGGCAATACAGGAGTTAGGATATCCCATAGTGAGACACCGAAACGTGTCTCACTAAAAACAAAAAGAGAGAAAAAAAAAAACAGCATGTTATTCAGAGATCCAAATATATTATGATATTATCATTGGCTTTTAGGCTTTTAAAAAAAAATCTAATTATAAATTAACTACATTTTCAAACAAACACATTTGTTTGATGAGGCAGTTTATTCGGACTTTCTATTTTGCTGGAAAGACTAGTTTTGATCAGGCAGGATTTTAGACAGCTGACGCAGAGGTCCTCACAGCGCATGTGACGCATACTGCGCGCGGGAGCTGCTGTGAAGTACCTTACGTAAGTTATACTTGTGTGTTTTTCTCCATATATTGAGTGTTTTATTTCACATTGTTTATAGTATTCAGTCTGCACGACTTAGCATTATAGTAATAACACGGGCGATGTGATTGCGCAGAAGAGGGCATTCAGTGAGCTTCATGCGAGGAGCTGTCGGCTAGCTGAAGCTAAACCAGAGCGGTTGTTTTAGGATATTCATCCGTTTTAAAGAACCAACAATGCTAAATATTAATTTCTACAGACGCACATAGGCTGTTCTTGCTTTAGGTTTGTATCGGTCGATGTTAATAGCGTTTTATGACTGAATAATGTGACAGATGCTAGTTGAGCAGCACACATTAGCATCAACAGTCAGTATGATTCATCTTCTTCTCAAAGCTAGAGAACCTGCAGGACATCTCTGGACGTTATAGATAACATAGTCCGGCAGCATAGTCAGAAGCGAGGAGCTGAGGGGTGACTGCACACATCTACAGTACTACAGTCTCTAGACACAGCCATCATCTCTGTTGAACCTGTGTGTTTGTTTTGATCTGAGATATTAATTTATATCACATACATTTTTTTAATGTGATATAAATGTGTGTTTTTAGCACACACTAGTGTTTTATCACTATGCAATATAGGAAGATAAATTCAACAGATTTGCAGTTAAATCATGATAGTCGTTTATACAGGCCTGGGACATCACATCTGACACTCTTATTTCCCTCCTCTTTTGCAGCACTATGGCGTTTAACTTCGGTCAGACGAGCACGGGAGGCTTCGCCTTTGGGGCCCCCAAAACTACCGCTGCAGCCACCCCGGGCTTCGGGCTGCAGACCAGCGCCCCTGCGGGAGGCGGCTTCTCTTTCGGGGCCGGCCAACCCCAGACTCAGACCTTAGGAAACCCACCGTCTCAGCTCGCAGGGCTTCTCGCACAGCCGACGCAGAACAGTGGAAGCACACAGGGTGGATTCGGCTTCGGAGGCCAGCCTCAGAGCACCGCCCCGAGTGGAGGCTTCTCTTTCGGGTGAGGCTTTATTAATGTTGGGCTAAAAACGTGCATGCATTAGTTAATCATTACAAGACAAATTAGGAAAACGTACACTGTTGCACTGTATATAATTAATGTTGATAATCTGCAGTAGTCAAGCAATGTAGCGAGCTAGTTTTTCAGGAAGGTGCTTTCATTTGTGCTTTTGGACATTTGCTGTATTCCTGATTGATTTCAAAATGAACCCTAAAAATGCTTAATATGCCTTTCTATTTGCCTGTCAGGGCTCTCTCTGATGTGTAAGTGCCTTTAATTGTAGAATTCAACCGTTGTTCAGTCACAGCTCTTTAAAATCTGACTGGTTGTGCTGGGCGGTATGACCAAAAATGTATATCACGGTATTTTTCAAAATTTTACCGGTTTCACGGTACAAGACTGTATTTTTTTCCCATGCGTGTTAACCATATCGTCTACTGATTGAGATAGAAATACTGCAGTATATTGACTGAGAATGCCCTGTTTTACTGTCATGAGTGAATATTGTCAAACAATACCACACTATAAAAATTTATATCATAACAAAAATAAACCGCCCAGCACTAGGTTGAGGCTCATCCGGAGTTGTATAGATCCACTGGTGACAGTGGAACAGCAGGACTGGACACAGTTAACATGTTTGTTATATTTGAAAAGCCTGCTCATGTCTTTGCTTCCAGCGCCTCCCTTCCAAAACTCAGCGCACCGGCAGCGTCTCAGCCTGCGACCACAAGTGTGACTCTGGGGGCTTCATCTGCCGGGGCCGGCTTCAGTTTCGGAGGTCTCACCGCTCAGACTACTGCAGCCCAGCAGCCTTTGGGCGGGTTCGGCTTTGGGACGCCCAAAGTTCAAGCATCCTCCGCTGCCCCGGCACAGCCCACCCCTGTGCTCTCACTAGGGGCTCTACCCACAGGTAACACTGAGGAACACATGTCTTGACATCAGAGCTTTGTGGATCCTGAGATGACTTATTTTTCCGATTCTGCTAAACGCTGGCTATTAGGTCCTGATCTCCAGCTCTCTGAAATGCTAGTGCACCTGCCATGTGGACACATTAATTCAGAGAAGGAAATTGTGTTTTTCAAACCATTTCACAGGGTCTTGAAAATGTATTTATTCTTTCTCCAATTGGAGTTTGATATACACACTAGGGATGCACCGATGTATCGGCCGCCGATATGTATCGGCCGATTTTTCGTCCATTTACAACCATCGGCTATATAAGGAAAAAGGCCGATATAACAAACCGATGGTTTATTAATTAACTGCGTGAAGGCACTGAGGTGTATAATGTCTGTTGCATAATCCTAGCGCTGCTGTCTGCACTTTAATGCTAATCAAATAACAAAAGATCGCACACTATTCTTGACTAAATCACTTTTGTAACTTTCATATGTGTAGCGGACCTCATCTGAATGATGACAATAAATGAAAGTTTGTGTCCTTTTTCACTCCAAAAAAATCACCATAAGAGTTCAACAAAACACAGCAGGAGAAGTGCACATTAAACTCTCTCTCAGTTGCATTATCATCAACATACAGCGAATTACACAAAACACTTATTACAACTAACAGTAAACAAATATATACAGATCTCATGCCTTTTCGGGGGGTGTTTAATAAACGGACAAACTTTAAATCCGAAGAACTGCATGCTTTCATTACCCATATACACTCTTAAAAATAAAGGTGCTTCAAAAGGTTCACAGCGATGCCATGGAAGAACCATTTCTGGTTCCACAAAGAAGCATTCAGTGAAAGGTTCTTTAAAGAACCATCTCTTTCTTACCTTTTTATAATCTGAAGAACCTTCTTTCGCCACAAACAACCTTTTGTGAAACAGAAAGGTTCTTCAGATGTTAAAGGTTCTTTATGGAACCATTTAGACAAAAAGGTTCTTCTATGGCATCGTGAAGCACCTTTATTTTTAAGTGTAGCTGCTCCGTAGACTAGAAAACCCGTCAAAATAAGATCTCATACATATTTTAACTTACAAAAAATATTAAAATGTATACAAAAACAAATTAGAAGATTAATCATAATCAAGCCTGTTACAATAAAGAAGGATTAATATGTATTTAATTTATAGAGTGAAGTGTTATTTTAGATTTGTTTACTTTATTTCTGTACCTGGAAACTGTTAAAGCTACCTAAAAAACACTGCTTATTTAATATATATTTTTGTTCTGTTGTATTTATGTAGGCCTGCTGAATGTTAAATGGATCCAATCCATGTTCATTAGAAATTATTTGATGATGCAGGAGTTTTTGAACTTTGCTGATTTAAAACATGATCAAAATACTATCTGTTTTGATGCCAAAATTTCAAATAAGAGAGGAAGTGACAAATATCGGTATCGGAATCGGCCAATAAGTGATTGCTAAAATCGGTATCGGTATCGGCCCCAAAAAATCCTATTGGTGCATCCCTAATACACACTGTATCAAATTTTGTCACACTGGTCCTTTTTAAAGGAAATATGCAAAAATGCTTTTCTTTTTTTTTTGTCTGCTCAATTTCTTTTGCTGTTGATTTTTAGGTCTGACTCTTGGAGCTTCTACTATTGCCTCCACGGCCTCAACGACTGCAATTAACTTTGGAATTAAAACTTCAGGTACAGTATGTAATATGTAGTGTGGCTGTTCTAATATTAGAAAAACTGTAATGCATCTATTGTTGTTGTTGTTTAGCCACCCCAGCCCCCTCCAGCGCTGCACAGATTCAGTCCCTGATGGCTCCGGTGTCCTCTCTGTTTGCTGCTCCTATAGCCTCAACACCAGCCACAGGATTCACATGTGAGTTCGGTTACACATCTTCTAGTTCAGTCAAGCTTTTGTCTGGTACCCAAAACTGTATTAACGGGCTTCTATCAGCCAAGAAGTTGACTGAGCAAAGCCAGAGAAGAGTAGAAGCAGGAGACGGAAGTAATGATGATAAAAAAAGGAGCAGAGTTTATTAAATAATCTTAGTTGTGTATGTTTCATTGCTCAGACTTTGTCTGACTAGCACAAATCCAACAAGTAATATTATACCGCAGTCAATAGCAGTGGAAAATTACTGCTGCACAAAACCTTGAAATTGAGACATCCCCTCCAGCGCTGCACAGATTCAGTCCCTGATGGCTCCGGTGTCCTCTCTGTTTGCTGCTCCTATAGCCTCAACACCAGCCACAGGATTCACATGTGAGTTCGGTTACACATCTTCTAGTTCAGTCAAGCTTTTGTCTGGTACCCAAAACTGTATTAACGGGCTTCTATCAGCCAAGAAGTTGACTGAGCAAAGCCAGAGAAGAGTAGAAGCAGGAGACGGAAGTAATGATGATAAAAAAAGGAGCAGAGTTTATTAAATAATCTTAGTTGTGTATGTTTCATTGCTCAGACTTTGTCTGACTAGCACAAATTCAACAAGTAATATTATACCGCAGTCAATAGCAGTGGAAAATTACTGCTGCACAAAACCTTGAAATTGAGACATTGTCTTATCTCTTTCATGAAGACAAATATCCCTTGAAAGCACACAATCATAAGACTAAACAACAATGGAAAAATAATCTAAAATATAATAAAAATGTCTAATCTATGAATGAATCAATGAAATACATAAATAGATGGCTTAAATGATTTAATATATGATTAAATGGAATAATAATGCGATTATGGTTGCCCAAAACCATTTGGTTGTACCACAGTGCTTCTGGGAAAATGTGTGTATGTATCTTGAATGGTTTAAAATAGTTTAAATTACAAATCACTCTCTGATGAATAAACTTTGCAACTAATCCTCGAACCATTGCGTGCCGAACTGTGGGGCCTGGTCCAAACACGGATCAACTGTGACCCCCTAATCTGGGCGATTGCAATCATTGAATGAACAATGAATTCTAAAGACATCTTATGGGAGAATATGAGGTTTCGGTTCATGACCTCAAGCTTTAGAGCAGCTAGGTGATGTAACAAGACAATGACCCAAAGCACACAAGTCATACCAGCTAAAGAATGACTAAAAAAGAATTCAGATGCTGTGGCATAACCTAAAAAGGGCCGTGCTATCAAACCCAGAAATATGGTAAAAAATGTTATTAGCAGCTACAGAAATCATTTGGTAGAGGTTTTGCTGCTAAAGGATGATCTAAAAATGACAATTCACTTACTTCCATACCTTGCATTGTGAGGATTGCCCAGTGTATTTGATAAAAATGTCAAAAGCTTGTTTATTTGTGTTTTTTGTTAGTTTCTATACATAAAGATAGACCATAATTTTATGAGTATTCAATGCAGAAATCCAGATATTTTCAAACGTATCCTTGCCACTGGCTGTGTATGAAATTACAACAAAATATTTGCAATGCTGAGCAATTCACTTTTTTACTTGGTAGCACTGGTGCTCCCAACTTCAAAAAGTTAGGAGCACCAGCAAAAATTTAGGAGCACTCACCAAAAATGTATGAGCATCACAACTACAAATTATATATTAACAGATTTTATCCTTACATTCTTAACTTTAATGCAGATTTTGTATTGGTTAATATTAGATGTCAATCTCTCAGTGACTGCTTTCCGCTAACTACCGCGAGAAAAAGAAAGGGCTGAAGAAGAGAGAAAATGAAAAGAACACTGACAGATTTCTTTTGTAAACAACCTAAAGTTAAGCTCTTCTTTAGAGAAAGTTAGGATGGTGTATGCCAGGGGTGTCCAAACTCGGTCCTGGAGGGCCACTGTTCTGCAGAGTTTAGCTCCAACCCCAATTCAACACACCTGCACCAGCTAATCAAGGTCTTAGGCATACTAGAAACTGGCAGCCAGGTGTGTTGGAGCTAAACTCTGCAGGACAGTGGCCCTCCAGGACCCAGTTTGGACACCCCTGGTGTATACGGTGTTAAATTTTACATTCAGCTCTGCCAGTTGCACCGAACGGCTGGCAGCTAGGGGTGTGCGATATTGACAAAAAATTATATCTCTATTTTTTGGGATTTTATCAATAACAATAATTTGACAGTGTTACTGTGCTGATAATTTAAGGACTACAGTGGACAGCTGACTCCTAAAAACGTTTTATATTCTTCATATTCTGTGTGGTGGTCAGTTCACAGCAGTGACAGAAATGATTATTTTCCAATAAGTTTAAATAGATTTTTACCTTTTATGGTCATTTTTACCTTAAAGCCATTTTTTTCTAAAAGTGTGCATTATCATTTGAGTCAAATTCTTATATTTAATCAGTCAATTATAATAAGACATTTGGGCTGTTACCAAGCAAATTAAAGTATTAATCAACAAAAGTCATCTTTGCAATGCAGAGGAAACAGAAGCTGCTTCTGAAGTGGCATTTAGATGCATTTACACACTGATTAATGCAGAACATGAATACAATTAGCCTGCAGTTACACCTGCATAAATAATATTTTAATATTGTAAACATTAAAACGTTGGCTTTTCTTATTTGAAATATTTGAAACTTTAAATGTGAAATTAAAACTGCCAGTAGGTGGCAGCAAGTCACTGTTAATAAGTGAGTCATTGCGATTGAACCAAATCATTTAACGAATGATTCATTCAGGAACGAAACGCCCTCATGTTGCTCAGAGACGCAAAACAGCGCTGTGACTGTGCTTGGAATTATTTTTGTTGGCGAAATAGAGCAAAAACAGGCAATATAGTGTCTAAAACGTAAGTCTCTTAATATTAACTTCCTTTTTTTTATTGAAGTTGTATAAAATCAATATCACGTTTGTAATCATGCTGATTTTTGAAGGAAACAGCACTCTTCTTGTGATATTGATTAACTATATCAGGGACAACCAACCCCTGAACTATATGAAATTATGTAAAAGCCCCATATCTTGAATTTTGTGATGCATTTTATTAGACTGAATCATGCCGTGAAAGAACGCACTCTAAATGCGCATGCGCACTAATCTAACCTAATAGACTTC
>NW_015507320.1:63912-69496 GCF_001515645.1 Sinocyclocheilus grahami | reverse complement strand
TGTTATCAAGCAAATGAAAGTATCAATCAACAAAATTCATCTTTGCAATGCAGAGGAAACAGAAGCTGCTTCTGAAGTGGCATTTAGATGCATTTACACATGCAGAACTGCAGAACATGAATACAATTAGCCTGCAGTTACACCTGCATAAATAATATTTTAATATTGTAAACATTAAATACTGATATAAATTAAAACTGCCAGCAGGTGTCAGCAAGTCACTGTTAATAAGTGAGTCATTGTGATTGAACCAAATCATTTAACAAATGATTCATTCAGGAACGAAACGCCCTCATGTTGCTCAGAGACGCAAAACAGCGCTGTGACTGTGCTTGGAATTATTTTTGTTGGCGAAATAGAGCAAAAACAGGCAATATAGTGTCTAAAACGTAAGTCTCTTAATATTAACTTCCTTTTTTTTATTGAAGTTGTATAAAATCAATATCACGTTTGTAATCATGCTGATTTTTGAAGGAAACAGCACTCTTCTTGTGATATTGATTAACTATATCAGGGACAGCCAACCCCTGAACTATATGAAATTATGTAAAAGCCCCATATCTTGAATTTTGTGATGCATTTTAATAGACTGAATCATGCCGTGAAAGAACGCACTCTAAATGCGCATGCGCACTAATCTAACCTAATAGACTTCACGTCATGTATGCGTGCACTCTCTGTAGGTGTGTTTTGTTTGGATTTTGCAATATAGTCGATAATGTCAAACGAATGTTAAACAACAATTATGTCAAACATCGTAAAACAACAATTACGAAATGTGTAGATTGTAAATTCGGTTGCGAACGCTGTTACCTGCCTATTTTGAGGTCGCACAGATTAAATTTCGGGAGCATATGCGACCAAAATGGTTGCAATTTCGAGCCTTGCTGAGGCTCTATCTTTATATATAATACGTGGCCCTGGAGCACAAAAGCAGTGTTAAGTCGCTGGGGGATATTTGTAGCAATAGCCAACAATACATTGTATGGGTCAAATTTTTTGATTTTTCTTTTATGCTAAAAATCATTAGGATATTAAATAAAGATCATGTTCCATGAAGATATTTTGTATATTTCCTACCGTAAATATATCAAAACTTAATTTTTGATTAGTAATATGCATTGCTAAGGACTTTATTTGGACAACTTTAAAGTCGACTTTATCTCAATATTTAGATGTTTTTGCACCCTCAGATTCCAGATTTTCAAATAGTTGCATCTCGGCCAAATATTATCCTATTCTAACAAACCATACATCAATGGAAAGCTTATCTATTCAGATTTCAGATGATGTATAAAACTCAATTTCAGAAAAATTGACCCTTATGACTGGTTTTGTGGTCCAGGTATATATAGAGAGAGAGAGAGTTGTTCAAAGTTAATGTAGTCTAACTTAGGCAAGCCTGATTTCCTGTTGCTGCGGTGTATCACTTTTTCTACTTTGAATGTGAGCATTGTTTTAAAAGTTGCTCACACCAAGCAAAGAACAAAAAAGCACACCTGCTTTTGCTACCTCTTTATAGAGAGCATTTTATCAAATATTATCACACAATGTCTAATGCAACTAAACACCACAATAATACAAAATATTCCTGTTTATTCTATCTTTGTACCAATTTTATAAATTTTTTTTCAAGTCAAACTTTTTGACATCCAAACAGTACAGAATTTAAACCATACCCTATCTGTAACAAGCAAACAAATGACACAGCATCAAGTTTTAGTAAAGTAAAGGAGGTTAATTGTACAAAAGGTGTGGGAAGCCTCATCCGAATCCTCATTTAGGGCTGTTCTAGAGAAATCATCCTGAGATCACATGGGTTTTCTCTCCTCTGTCAGTGGGCTCGTCGATGGCCTCGGTGGCTCCTGTGCTGACCTCAGCATCCATCGCTCCCACAAGCCTGTCCCTGAAACCTCTAGGAGCCGCTCCTGCTATAATCGCAGGTGCCCTCTCTTATTCCCACACACTGGCTTTGCTCATTAATACACGCTAAGATAAATACAATGCTCAGTTACTTGTATTGTTTGAGCCTGCGTTTGTGTGTTTTGTAGCTGCTGCTAGCACTGGAGCCACCACAGGCTTTTCTCTGGGACTGAAGCCCGCAGCATCTATTGCACCAGCCACCATCACATCCACCGCCGCCGTCACAACCAGGTACAAAGCTGTTGTGAGTTTTGTGTGTTTTTTTTCTACTGGCGAGTTGCATATCCAAATTCTTGTGTTGTCTTCTGTCAGCACTGCTCCAGTGTTGTCATACGCTCAGCTGGAGGCTTTGATTAACAAGTGGAGCTCAGAACTAGAAGACCAAGAGCGACACTTTCTACAGCAGGCCACTCAGGTCAACGCCTGGGACCGTATGCTGGTGGAGAATGGAGAGAAGGTAGAGAAATGCACTCATCTTTTAGCACACTGCTGCCACATACACCATCTTTGCAACTGGTGCAAAATTTGTGTACACATTCCCATTATGAATTATAACTATTCAAATAGAAGTTAATAGTTAATAGAAAAGCAGGAATCAGGGCTTTGTCGGGACAGCATTCTTGCAATGCACCTGTTTCGGAGAAGAGAGCAAGTATTCAACTTTTTAAACTTCAACTGTAATACTAATGTGTTCACCCACAGAAACAGACACTGCTGCTTATTACCTAACACATTTCCCATTTTGAGTTATGATTATACAGCGTGGTTAGTGGGTCTGTTGGGTTAGATTGCTTTCTCACATAGTTAAACCTGAATCTAGTGTTGATGGCACACTGCCTAAGACCATATTGCAACAGGTTTCCAGTGACAAGTATTCTCCGTTTTGTCTTTTAGATAACTGCTTTACATAAAGATATGGAAAAAGTGAAACTGGACCAACGAAGGTAGTAATCTGTTTTTATTTTTTATTATAAAGTTGTGAAATATTTGAAAGTTATTCACACAACTTTAAAGGGATAGTTCACCCAAAAATGAAAATTCTGTCATTAATTACTCACCCTCATGTCGTTCCAAACCTCCGTTCATCTTCAGAACACAAATTAAGATATTTTGGATGAAATCTGAAAGCTTTCTGACCCTCCCATAGACAGCAAGGGATCTACCAACCTTAATTTTACGAAGCTGAGAATACTTTTTGTGTGCAAAGTAAACAAAAATAACGACTGTATTCAACAATACTTCTCCGCGTCACTCTAACGCCATTATGGAGAGTATCATGACGAATGCGCTGCACCTTGTTTACAAGCAGAGGAGTTCATGCGCATGTGTCGTGATACTCTCCATAATGGCACTAGGGTGACGCCATTTCATATTTGTGACCCTGGATCACAAAACCAGTCATAAGTCGCACAGCAACTGCAAGATGGCTCCGCACATGGCTGCCTCGGTTTGTCGCTCCTTGGTACTTTTACTGTTTTTGTTTGTTTGTCCTGTCTTAAGCAAAGTTTTTCCGATCAGCTTCACTAGAAACGAACTCTTGGACATAAGGAATAGCACACCAGATAACTTTTTGCCGACGTTTGAACATTCAGACGTTTTACTGGACATTTTAGTCGGAGGAGCTGCATTCCTATACAAGCGCTCCAGGCGACGCAAGTGAGGAAAGTGCGCCGGCGCGCTCGTGAAACTCCGTCAGCGCGGTTTTAGGACTCAGCTGCTGAGTATTCATCTGGCGAATCTCCGCTCCCTTGCAAATAAATCAGACAAACAAGGACTTTTTAAACTCCGCTGCGCTCTGCTTCACGGAAACCTGGCTGAACAGTGCCATCCCGGACAGCATGCTTCATCTAACGGGCTTCCAGCTGTTCAGAGCGGACCGAGTCGTCGGGGAAAACGAGAGGTGGTGGATTATGTTTTTATATCAATGAAGGCTGGTGTACAGACGTGACAGTTTTAAAGAAGATGGGCTGACCAAACTTGGAAGCTCTCTTTATTAACTGTAAGCCTTTTTATTCGCCGCGGGAGTTTACCTCGTTTATTCTGGTGAGTGCATAGATTTCTCCTGAAGCGCGTTTGAACGCAGTGCTAGAACTGTTGGCCGATCAAATTACACACACAGAGCAGCGTTATCCGGACTCTTTCATTATCATTCTCTGGGATTTTAATAAAGCTAATCTCACCCGTGAACTGCCTAAATATAGACAGCACATCACGTGCCCCACCAGAGACCGCAATATACTGGACCACTGCTACACTGTTTTAAAGGATGCATACCACTCTGTCCCCCGAGCGGCATTGGGATCACTCTCTGATCACTGTTTGGTTCATCTTCTACCAGCCTACAGGCAGAAACTCAAATCTGCTAAGCCTGTAGTAAAAACTGTAAAGACATGGACTGTTGAAACGGAGCAGGATTTACAGACCTGCTTCGAACTTACTGATTGGAGTGTTTTTGAGGCTGCAGCTACTGATCTGGATGAGCTCACTGACACCGTGACATCCTACATTAGTTTCTGTGAGGACATGTGTGCGCCCACCAGGACTTATTTAAACTACTCTGGAAAGCTAAAAAAAACAGCTTTCAAGTAATGACTCTACATCAGTGTGGAAATGCCTGAAAGCCATCACCAGCTACAAGACCCCATCCCCCAGCACTGAGGCCAGTCAACAACTGGCTGAAGACGAGTTTTACTGCAGGTTTGAAAAGCAAAAGCCTGGTCTGACACCCCACACACACTCCAACCGTCTCACAGCACAGCCATCAACACCCTCCCCCCTACTGTTTCTCAACCTGTACTCAAGATCTGTGAAGATGATGTAAGCAAAGTCTTCAGGAGACAGAAGATAAGGAAAGCCAAAGGCCCAGACGGTGTCTCTCCAGCCTGCCTCAAAGCCTGTGCTGTCCAGCTATCATCCATCTTCACATTGATCTTCAAACCCTGGAGCTGTGTGAAGTACCCTCCTGCTTCAAACGCTCCACCATCATTCCTGTTCCCAAGAAACCAAAAATCACAGGACTTAATGACTACAGACCTGTTGCTTTAACGTCTGTGGTCATGAAGTCATTTGAGAGACTGGTGTTGGCCCACCTGAAGGACATTACTGGACCCTTGCTGGACCCCCTGCAGTTTGCTTACCGAGCAAACAGGTCTGTGGATGATGCAGTCAATATGGGACTGCACTGCACTACATCCTCCAACATCTGGACAAACCTGGGACTTATGCAAGGGTCTTGTTTGTGGACTTTAGCTCCGCTTTCAACACCATCATCCCGGACACCCTTCAGAATAAACTGACCCAGCTCTCTGTGCCCACCTCTGTTTGTCAGTGAATCAACAGCTTCCTGACAGACAGGCAGCAGCTAGTGAGGCTGGGAAAACTCCCATCCAACCCCTGCACCATCAGCACCGGAGCTCCTCAGGGCTGCGTTCTCTCCCCACTGCTATTCTCCCTCTACACAAATGACTGCACCTCTAAAGACCCCTCTGTCAAGCTCCTGAAGTTTGCAGACGACACTACAGTCATTGGTCTCATTCAGGACGGTGACGAGTCTGCTTACAGACAAGAGGTTGAGCAGCTGGCTGTCTGGTGCAGTCTCAACAACCTGGAGCTGAACATGCTCAAAACTGTCGAGATGATAGTAGACTTCAGGAGGAACCCC
>NW_015507320.1:47563-63819 GCF_001515645.1 Sinocyclocheilus grahami | reverse complement strand
GCAGAGGTTTTACTCCCTTCGTCAACTGAAAAAGTTCAACCTGCCACAGGCACAGATGACACAGTTTTACTCCGCTATTATTGAGTCGGTTCTGTGCTCTTCTATAACGGTCTGGTTTGGGTCAGCCAGCAAATTTTGGTGTCCACCTGCCCAATCTTGTACAACTCCAGAGTGAAGAAACGGGCAGGTAACATCATCAAAGACCCGTCTCACCCCGGACACAACCTGTTTGCACTTCTCCCCTCCGGCAGACGCTACAGATCTCTGTGCACTAGAACATCTAGGCATAAAAACAGTTTTTCCCCCATGCCATCTCCAGCCTAAACAGCTAACACAGGAACCTGTGTTCTGTAATTCATTCTCCATCTCTAATTATTGCTTCTCTCTCAAGTACTATGTAAATACATATGCATATTTTTTTATACAGCTGTATATATATATATATATATATGAGTAAATAATGCACATATCTGTACATAAATCTTCTGTTCCAGATTCATACACATTATTTATTGTTAAGTCTTATTTAAATGTTTCTGTTCTCATGTCAGAAATGTATGTACCAAGAGCTTCTTAAAAACTACAACAAATTCCTTGTGTGCTTGCGAATAAAGCTGATTCTGATTCCGAGGTATATATGTAGCAATAGCCAAAAATACATTGCATGGGTCAAAATAATTGTTTTTTCTTTTATGCTACTTTAAAGGTGATTTCTCAATATTTTGCACTCTCAGATTCCAGATTTTCAAATAGTTGCATCTCAGCTAAATATTGGCCTATCCTAACAAACCATACATCAATGGAAAGCTGATTTATAAAGATTTCAGATCTTGAAAAATTCAGATCAAAAAATTGACCCTTATGACTGGTTTTGTGGTCCATGGTCACATTAATTTTATTTTTTGCAGTGACTGGCTGACTGTACATTATTCTGCTATTTACAGCAGCTACTTAATGGTTTGAGTGGAGAGTTGACCAGTCACAATAAAAGATGCAAACTTTGTGCTTCTCATATTTTGGTGCTTGTACCACAGGTTAGATCAGGAACTGGACTTCATCCTCTCCCAGCAGAAAGAGCTGGAGGACCTTCTTGGTCCATTAGAGGAGTCTGTGAAGGAGCAGAGCGGAACCATTTACATGCAGAACGCAGATGAAGAGCGCGAGAGAACGTAAGAACTCAATCGGCCATCTAAGCATCTCATATTGCATTACTGTGGCGTCATTGAGTATCTGAATGAGCTTATTTATCCAGGTACAAGTTGGCAGAAAATGTAGATGCCCAACTCAAGAGAATGTCCCAAGATCTGAAAGAGATTATTGAACACCTCAACACATCCAGCGGTCCTGCTGACTCCACTGACCCGGTATGCAAAATATGGCCAGTAGTCCAGACAGAAATGCTCCTTAATTGTTGTGTGATCTGTACTAAGAATGACTGTTGTTGTTTTTTTCAGCTTCAGCAGATCTGCAAAATCCTCAATGCACATATGGACTCCCTGCAGTGGGTAGAGCAAAACTCTGGTTGGTATATTTTCGGCTTTAAAACCTTTTACACACTAAAAAATAAACTCTGTGCAATAAAAGTTTTTCTGTGCAGCTTTACTCCAGAGGCGAGTGGAGGAGGTCTCAAAGCTGTGTGAAAGCCGCAGCAAGGAACAAGAGAAGAGCTTTCGTTTGAACTTCCAGTGATCATGCATATTCCCCCTCTCTCTCTCTTTTCTCAGTCAGTTGTAAATGAATGTCATTGTTTTTGGTATTTGCTTCAAATAAAGTAATTTCTTTCAACCCCATTTCCTCTTAATTAGTTTTTTTGTGCTATTTACTAATTATCATAGGTTTTTCTCACAGTTTAGTGATCAAGAAATGCAGGTAGAAAACCAGAGTCATTTTTAAAGATGTAAAAATGGAGAAAACACCTGCAAAAACGGGAGTTTCTCTTCCTGGTTGGTTTACACTTACGGGATAAAACGAGCCAATCAGCTGCATGGAGCTCCACCATAGCAACATGGATCCTGGCATTGTTTAATGTCTGTCTGTGTGTGTCTGTCTGTGTGTGTCTCTGTCTGTGTGTGTCCGCATGTCCGTGTGTCTGTGTGTGTCTGTGTGTCTGTGTCTGTGTAATAAAATAAATAATCTGAAAGCTTCTTAGGCTGAAATTCCATATTCAGTTTTACAGTAACAATAAGAGCACTATCTGTAGTAAATTGCATCTTACATCTGTTTCTTTCAGGTCCAGTAAGTTGAATACATTGGTGACTAAACTTCATGAGTTCTTGGGTCATTCTCCAGACGACGAAAGCATTGATTCTCAAGACATTTCCAATGGTGAGGATCCCTGCCGTCAGCTTTTCAAAGGCTGAATATAATAAATAAGGCCAATTTATGATAGCTATGTATAAATAGTGTAAAAAATATGTACCAGGGCTCTACGCTTTTCTTTTTAGGAGATCTTGTGCTCCTAACTTAAAAAATTTATCAATAATCCAAAATGTTATCAAAAAGTAGCCTTCCCGTTACGAGGTGATATTTGACTCCTCTAACTTTATTAAAAGTATGTCATCTTTTGTCAGAATCTTAAAAAATCTTGGGTCATTCTCCAGACGACGAAAGCATTGATTCTCAAGACATTTCCAATGGTGAGGATCCCTACCGTCAGCTTTTCAAAGGCTGAATATAATAAATAAGGCCAATTTATGATAGCTATGTATAAATAGTGTAAAAAATATGTACCAGGGCTCTACGCTTTTCTTTTTAGGAGATCTTGTGCTCCTAACTTAAAAAATTTATCAATAATCCAAAATGTTATCAAAAAGTAGCCTTCCCGTTACGAGGTGATATTTGACTCCTCTAACTTTATTAAAAGTATGTCATCTTTTGTCAGAATCTTAAAAAATATTCTATTTTATAAGCTTTTTAAAAATTGTAATTAAAACGACAGAATAAGAACAAGTAGAATAAGAAACATGCGTTAAAAATCAAATGAAATCAGTATTAACAAAATTAATTTGTACAGAGGTGGCACAGAAGAACACAAAAGTGGCTTGATGTACTTTCAGACATTTGATGAGGCTCAGAAGTGGAATGAGTGCAATGACTCAGGAACGAATCAAGTGACTGTCTTTATGAATGGGTAATCATGAATCACTGACTCACCAGATTCGTTTAAAATCACAGTTCATTCATAAACGAGACACCGCTGTGTTTGAATGGAGATGCGCAGCGGCTCCGCTGTGTCTTTGTTTTAAACTATTTTTGACGACGAATTAGAGCAAAATCAGACAATAGTGTTATAGTCAGACAATGTAAGTCACTTAAAATAAACTTCTTGTTTATTGTATTGTATTAAATCAGTATCACATTTACGAACTCCCTTAAAAATCATTAAAAGCTGTCACTCATCTTAGTTCATCTCGATCTCACATCTATAATCAACGAAGCTCTCTACACTGCGCAATGACTCTCTCACTTTGCTTATGAAAGGATTCGTGAGATATGTCTGTGATGCATTACTCTACGCTGCAAAAACACGTCGAAAGCTTTGAAGCTCCCCTGAGCGCGATCTCAAGTATGATGATGATCGGGTCAGTCGCACTGGTGCTCCTAAATATGTTTTCATAGTCGCACGCAGTAGTTTTCAGTTGCAAATGTGACTGAAATGGTCACACTGTCGAGCCCTGTGTACATGCTTTCTTAACTTCCAGCAATTAATTGAATTTTTAATTTGCAATAAATCTGAAAATAATGCGTCTTGTAAGTTTACATGCTTTTCTGGTAATGCAGGTAATATGGCTGATCGTGACTCAAACATCCCTGATGAGAGAATGAATGAGGTACGTCTACCGAGTCTGTTTTTGCTTTTTATCTCTAAAACACTGTGTTCTATCCGTCTGTGTCAAGGCAAGTCTACAGCGTAAGGTCATTTTTCTGTTCTCACTTAGTGCATTTACGTTCACTTTCAAGTTCAACTTGAGTTGAACTAAAGCAATAGTTAGTCTTTTTAAAATGACGTGTAAACTAAAAGACTCTAATTGTACTTGCCCAGTTTTTGCAAAGTCGCAGACAAATCCTAGAGCCATTTTTTTTCTTTGAGATTAGCGCACATGAAGAAGAGCATCACAATTAGGATTCAGACAGATTTGTTAAAGAATAATGATACATCTTGCCATTTAGCAACAGGGCTTTCTGAGGGAAAAAACAAGACCGCTTCTGCCATCATTCTCTGTAATAGTGCGAGAATGATATAGTGCATGAATAAAGAATCCGTTACACGACTCATGTTCATGCTTTGATTTTCAGTTTGCTTCAAAAGTTTCTTCAGGAAGTTTATAAAAGACAAATTAAATTAATTTAAATTAAAAAGGAAATTAAATTGATACCCAGCACATCCATTTTATTCCATACCCTGAAAGCTTATCGCGGCAATATTTATGATTTCTAAATTTGGGTTATTATAATCAGTTTGTTTTTTTTGGCGAAGAGATGTTTCTGTGAGCTTTGTGCTTGATTTATGCAAAACCACTATAAGACTGGAAATGAAATGAAATGTTTTTTTGTTTTTCTTTTCTTTTCTTCAGCCTGGTTGCTCCTCAGAAATGACCAAACCCTCATCTTCACGCTCAAAGAGGTGAGTTGGGCTGCAGTTATTGTCGACGCTCTGGCTCTTGTCCAGTAAAATAGTGTAATTTGACGCTGTGCTCTAAAGGATTGCAGGTTGTTGTGGGAATGGAATGCTGGAATTTTGAGTTGGGAAGAGGATGTATTTTGATCATGTTTATTGGAACTTATCTTATCTCTCGGCTGGAGTATTGCGTTGGGCTGGGGGGGGCTGTTTTAAGTTGGTTTAAATATTTTCTTACAAATAGACTTTTCTTTGTAAAAATAGGACGTTTCTCTTCTTCTCTTCACAATCTATCTTGTGGTGTGCCTCAAGGCTCTGTTTTAGCTCCTGTCCTTTTTTCTCTCTATCTTCTCCCTTTCGGTTCCATTCTTAGGAAACATAATGTCTCATTTCATTGCTATGCCGATGATATGCAAATGTATATGCCTGTGTCTAAGAAAAATAAGAGTTCTCTGGGCAACCTAACAGCATGTCTTGAGGACGTGAAGGCTTGGCTTGCCAAGAATTTTCTTTTTCTGAACTCGAACAAAACAGAAGTCATTGTTTTTGACTCCTCAGAATTCAGGCCAAGAAATCACCTTGACCTTGAATCCTTAAATCAATTCTTCTCTCCCCAAGTACGGAATCTAGGTGTGATGGTAGATAGTTTCCTCAAATTTGACAAGCAGATTAGTGCGATCATTGGGTCCAGCTCTATCAATAATCAAATAATTTCTTCCTAAGTGCTCCTTGGAGATTGCTATCCATGCTTTTATTACCTCTCGCCTGGATTATTGCAATTTCCTGTACTTTGGTTAGTGGTCGACCGATATGGGTTTTTTTGACAGCTGATGCCGATATCTTGGAAAGCAAGGTGGCCGATATAAAGCCGATATCATTTTATTTATTTTAATATTTAAGAAATTTGAAATCATTTGAAAATGGATTAAAAATAATTGTGTAAAGTAAACATACTTATACTTTAGAAGACAAAGCATTTTTCACAAATAAATATTTAATAAAAATCTAATTGAAAAGGAAGTAAATGCTTATATTCAAATATATATTCAAATAAAGCCAAGGTAACACTCTTTTTACATACAGCACGCAATGAAAATGACATAAATATATGACAGTGGGCAAATGCATAAAGTGTAGCATAATTTGAAATCACAAGTTTAAAGTTTGTCGGTCGCGCATCTCCAGTGAAGCTGAACTCTCCTCCTGTCCGTATTCAATTCATATTGACCGACCGTCACGCAGAGCACACGCGATCATGAAGGATACAAATGCACACTTCACAATAGGGCTGCACGATAAATCGAAATGGAATGGAGATCGCGATTCGAATGAAGCTGCGATTGTCATGCGTATCTTTCAGTGAAGCACGGTTCTGTGATCAGCAGTAAATCTCCATCTGAAGGCCAGAGAAACTCCAAATACGCCTCGCAGAAGAAACCAGTAAATGCCTATGGCTGCAGCTGAATAAACAGAAGATTCAACTGCTTTCATTGATTCAACGTGACTAATAAACACACGACTACGGCAATATACGGTTTATCTGAGTTCTTATTATTATAATTTTCATTAAAATAACGTATATTTATAATGCAATGCCTTTATCACTGCTTAAATACTATGAAATATGTTGAGTGCCTTATTCTGCGTAAGAAACCACATCATCTGACAGAAGGATTTATTTCAAACACTCGACTGACGTTATGAAGTGAGTTTGGAGTAAAAACATGTTATTAAATGTGGTATTTTCACGTGCTTTCAGATGGAGCAGCATTTACTTCACAGAGCCGTAGTTCACTGAGAAACTACGCAAACAGCTGTCATTATCATGAACGATTTCTTTGCTTTCATAATCGCGCAATAAAATCATCTGCGTTTAAAAAATTTTTTTTTTTTGCATAACTTGTCAGTGAACTACGGCTCTGTGTAGTAAATGCTGCTCCATCTGAAAGCACGCGATGATGATTTACTGCTGATTACAGAACCGGCTTTAGTATCAAAATGCGCATGACAATCGCATTCGATTAATCGTGCATCCCTACTTCACAAGATCTCAACTAGATTCAACTAATTCTGCAACGTTTGTGAAATTAAATGTTCATTAGTCATTCAAAGATTTGTTTAAATTATATAAATGCGTATTTGCTGAATGCTGACGGCAAATGAGAAAGTATTATAATGTTTGCCTTTCTATTACTAATAATATTAAAGCAATCGTCATAATACTTTTTTGTATACCTTTTAATTCCTTTGTTTAACATTATTAGACCGAACTGAACGACGACAGCGAACGAGGGAGAATGTGATCACTGTGTGTTCAGGCGCTGCCGCTCTCGCCGTCAAAATAAACGTCCCGCCTCGAACACATCGGTCAAACAGAAAAAAGTATCGGCCACGAGATTCCTGAAGGGAATGAGGACATTTGATCCTGCTTATCCCCCCTTCTGAGATCCCTTCACTGGCTTCCGATTCATTTTAGAATTGAGTTTAAAATTGTATTACTGATTTATAAATCATTAAATGATTTAGCACCTACTTATTTGTCCGATCTACTTCACCCATACTCTCCAACCAGAGGCCTTAGATCCAAAGATAAGCTCCTCCTTCAGATACCCAAAACCGGGCTAAAATCGAGGGGCAACCGAGCCTTTGAAGTGGCCGGCCCGACGCTGTGGAACAAGCTCCCACTCTGTATTAGATCGACTTCCACTTTGTCTGAGTTCAAGTCCTGTCTCAAAACTTATTTATTCTCTGTTGCTTTTAGCTTATAAGAGTGTTCTGTTTGAACTGTTTTGCTGCTATTAGAGTACTTAATTTTTTCTTTTATTCTAACTTGTACAGCACTTTGGTCGGCCTCTGGCTGTTTTTAAATGTGCTTTATAAATAAACTGAACTTGTACAACCTGTTAACCCCTTTTCCCCTCTATTGTTAATGAAAGAAAACCTTCATTTGTGACCAAGCACACTGCTGTAGAGGAGTCTGAATGTGCGAACGAGAGTGCAGGTGAACACGGCCCAGATGAGAGCATGCAGAGCAGTCTGGATATCAGCAAGCTGCCGCAAGGTTCGTCCTCTGTTAAGATGGTAAATTCTTCTGAAGCATGTCGTTTAAGAGGCGCACTGACTCTCCTCCTTCACGTTTCGCAGGCACAGTGGTGGTCAAGCCGGAACCGGTTGCTAATGAAGCTAAAGATGAATTCCGCGGCCCCGAGTTTCGTAGCAGAGGAAGTAAAGTGAAAGAGGACGGTGCTCGGAAACGTCCCGGTGAGTGGGTTTGTGTACTGTAAATGATCCCAGGCCCCATTAAAGGCTAGTGAATTATCTCAGATCGATTTATTTGTTACATAACTGCTGCACTGGGTCAAATGGATCTATTGTATATGTTGTTTTCTACGGTCAAATCATTTCTTATTTCTAGGTTAATGTGCTGAAATTCCTTTCTTTCTTTTTTTCCAAAATGGCAATCACTAATGTAATTTTAAAAACGAAGTGTAATTTTAGTGTAGCCTATTAACCCAAACAATGGAAGAGATTAAATGCAGTTCTTAAGTTTAAAAATGAAGTTAGGTCATCATAATGAAGCAGACCTATAGATCTCCACATTTATCTTTTGTATTGTCATTCGATATTTACATAAAATTCCCTTATTTGTATGGCTATATGTTTGGTCTCTAAAATCACCATTAGGTCAAATACTGTGGATATCACAATCTATCAGCCTATTAAGTAGCTCTTGATTAAACTCGTGAACCCCTTTGCGAATGGAATATATATTGTATTTTTATATCGATATGGTACAAGATTAGCATATTTAAATCAATGTGATGAACAAGTTAGGTCAAAAGTAATTAAAAAAAAAAGAGTCATTATATTACCTGAAATGTGTAATGGGTCACGTTACTAACTACAATTTTTGTCATGTAACTTTGAATCAGTAACCGACTACAGTTTGTTACTACACTCATGAACTAGTGTTGAGGCTGCTCCCAGAGTCTTGGCGTGGCAGTATGATTGTTTTATATCGTCATCATCTATTTTTGAATCTCTTGCAGACGAGCGGCTCAAGGAGATTTTTAATTGCACAGCATGTGGACAGCAAGTCAATCACTTTCAGAGAGATTCTGTGCTTCAACATCCCGCACTACATGTTCTTATCTGCAAGGTAGAAACCAGATTAACTTGTTACAGCCAATTACGCGCTTGTATCTCTCTCATTCACATGCATGCCTTTTTCTTACAGTCGTGTTTCAAATATTATATGAGTGACGATATCAGCAAGGATGAAGATGGAATGGATGAGCAATGCAGGTTGGTGCAGAACATGTATTTATTTATAACACTCTAGCTGTGACGATACCAACGTATTAGTAGTCAGTGGAATTACACTTTTCCCAATACCACTTTTAATGCCACAGCAAACACTTATCCTGATGAATGCACTGCAGTATAAAGTCAAATTAAGTGAAAACATTGCTGTGCAACTTTAAGGGTTCTCAGTTTAATTAGTAAATGGTTGAGTGGTAAATGGACAAAAAATGGTTTTCAAGCATCAAAACAATAAGTGAAATACAGCTTTGAATTGTTGTTGGTTTTTAATACATTAGAAAGTGTCCTGTTTAATTAAATAGTGTTTTTTTTCTTTTGTGCAAAAAATAAAGAATTTTTTTTTTACCATGATTTACAGAAAACTATCACTATCCCACTATCCCAGTTTGGCTATTTGTCAGCAAGATTTTTGTACTCAATTAAAATGCGATAAAATTTAGTATGCTCACTTATTCTTTTATATATTTTAATACGCACAGGTCAGAATAAGTATGTTGTTTGAACTTTTACATAAATGTACACTACCGGTCACAAGTTTGGGATCAGAACGATGTTTTTTTGTTCGTTTTTTAAAGGAGTCTCTTCTGCTCAGCAAGGCTGCATTTATTTGATCAAAAATACAAGAAAAAATTTTGTATTGTGAAATATTATTACAATGTAAAATAATGTTTTTCTATTTTGATATACATTAAAGTGTAATGTATTTCTGTGATGTGCAGCTGTATTTCCAGCATCATTACTGCAGTCTTCAGTGTCACACGATCTTCAGAAATCAGTGTAATATGCTGATTTATTATCAGAGCTGGAAACTGTTGCTGCTTCATATTGTTTTGGAATCCGTGATACGTTTTTCAGGATTCTTTGATGAATAAAAAGTTAAAAAGAAGAGCATTTCTTTAAAATAGAAATCTTTTCTAACAATATACACTACCGCTCAACAGTTTAGGGTCGGTACATTTTTATTCTTTTGTTTTTTGAAAGAAATTAAAACTTTTATTCAGCGAGGATGTTAAATTAAGAAGTGATTGTTATTAAAAGTGATTAAATTGTTATATTTTGTATAAATGCTGTTCTTTTTAACTTTTTATTCATCAAAGAATCCTGAAAAAAGTATCGCAGTTTAAAAAATATATATATATTGTGCAGCACATCTGTTGATAATTCTAATAATAAATCAGCATATTAGAATTATTTCTGAAGATCATGTGACACTTTACACTGGAGTAATGGCTGATGGAAATACATCACAGAAATAAATTATATTTTAAAGGATATTAAAATAGATACTATTATTTTGTATTGTAATAACATTTTGCAAGATTAATGTTTTTTTTTTCTTCTGTATTTTTGATCAAATAAATGCAGCCTTGATGAGCAGAAGAGACTTCTTTAAAAACATTTCAAGTCTTACTGACCCCAAACTTTTGAGCAGTAGTGTGTTATATATACATGAATATAAGTGACACTGAAGGTGCATTATTTCACCCACATTTTATTCTCCCAAAACCTTAAATGTAGACACTTTTTCTAGCATTTAATGTGCTTTCTGTGTATATAAAATCACTTTTGTAAAATTTATTTTGATGCGGACATTTAAATGTCTTTGACCCATATATTATATGTACATTTTATATATGTATATTTTAGGGCCGTCAATTGATTAAAATTTTTAATCTAATTAATCATCCTTTTTCTGTGATTAATCGCACACTTCATGAAATTAAGCATAGACCATTTATCTTGTTTCAAACGTTTATTTTGACATAATTTGCTATATCCAGCAAAGTAAACCAAAAGATTGAAGGGTGATTCTCAAAAATCTATATTTTCTGCAAGCTTTTTTCAAGATAAATTTAGATGTCTTTCCAAAAGAACCAAATGATATAAGGAGCCCATATAAGCACATATGAAAGAGAAAAAAAAATCTGAATTGTATAGTATGTGTACAGTGCAACAGCAAAGAGCTTTTTTACATTTTAGAGAAGCCAAGTTGTGATACCGAACAGGACCACATGGAGATGCCACAAAAACCTAAACCAATGGTCTGCTGACTGCATAAATCTACTACACGGATCCATTCAGAATAACTAAACACAGCAACATAAACATGACAAATCAAAACTTTATCGTGAATGTGTGTGGAAACAACGTGAATGTACAGAAATGTCTGTGCCTGTGCATAAATACAATGTGTGATCAGTGCGTCACTCATACACGCATTATTATAATGGACTCACGCGTGCTTACTGTACTGTACGACTCCTGTATGCCACCACAATCATCTTTACCTTGATTGCAGTCTTCATCCATCAAAACTTTACTAGCGAGACTGACCAGTCGAAAAAACTTAGTTTGCATCTCATCTGGCCATACAGTGGTGAGATGTTGACAATCCGCCTGGTTTCCTTTATATTAGCGCTGTTTTGGATGGATTGTTTGAATGCATTCGCTTACTGGATCATTGGACTGAAAACTTTCCCGGAGTTTAGCGGCTTAAAATGATCTAATCGCAAGCAGAGTAGCAAAATTGGGTTAAAGGGTTCGAATAGAAATTGTGCTTCAGTAATTTTGCGTTAATTGCGTTAAATTATTTTAATGCATTAAGGATTGTAAAATTAATTGCATGCGTTAACGATGACAGCCCTAATATATACATTAAAAAACAATCTCTCCATGTTTTGAACACTGCTCCGATGTCTTTGTTTGAACTGGAGCCATTCTCATATTTACAGTAGCTGATTCAGAAGCGCCAGATTGTCATAGCAAAGTCAGAATGACCTCCTCTCCTAGGTTCGCGAAACGGTCGTCCATAAAATGCATTGCTTTTCTGTTGCAAGTGATCTTAAAGATTCCTAAATACATCTACTTTCGGAAAGCCAAATAAAGTGCTTTTGCTTTCACCTAGAAACACACAGCGTCTCCCTGACATGCTGCTTCAACACTAACTGCGGTTACTGAAACCACGCCTTCTTTCTTCGCGTGCACATTTGGGCGCAGTATGCAAATATTTCCACATAGTGAGGTAGATATGTGTGGGCGTGTTAGAACGAGCCGTTTTAGGGGGGCGTGGCAGAGTCTTAACTTTGATAAAGAATATCTCTTTGGTTTTGAGACTTTAGTCTTTGCAACTTCAGGGATCTTATCTATGCACAATCAGCTTGTAACACTCCAAAGAGAAAGGAAAACTTGATATGACCCCTTTAAAAACGGAAGACGGAACAACTCTTTAAAAATACCCGTGTACGTGTGGACATGCCCTGATACTGTTATGATACTGTTTTTGTAATCAAATCTTTGCAGAGTTTGACAGGAAACACCGGCATCTAACAATGCCAAACTAACAGTTCATCTTAAAAAAATAAAGCATATAAACCCAAATAGGAAATAAAACCGTTATTAAATAAGCACGTGTCCTATTCTGTGTCCTAAACTCCTGAAACATTGGTGTCTTATATTTTAGAGCAGTCAAAGCAGTTTGGGATAGAAATCAATTAAATCTGTAAGTGTGTGTATGTGTCTGTCTGATGTAACCCCCTTTGTAATCGATTCCATTTTCATAAGTAACTAATTTAATTGCAATTTTTTTTTTCTCAGTAACTGCAACGAATTACAGTAACATTTATTTTGTAATTAAATTGTAACACATCCATGTAACTAATTACTCCCCAACACTGGTTATATACGAGGACCAATTTTGCATCACAATGGTAAATAATTTACGTAAATCACCAATTTGCAGAGTGTTGCCTGCTTCAGTCGTTTGCATTCAGAGCTCAGATGTTTTTGATCTGCTTTTGTGTTTTTTCTAGTGTCCTGATGTTTAGTCTCCAGCTGATTTCAGCATCAGCTGTGGGCAAAACTGTGTACTCACTGCCACTTTTGGAGTGCGGCACCTAGTGGCTCTCCTATTAAAAAGACTGCCTAAATGAAAATAAACTGCACATGCCATGCTCACATGGTACAGTGGGGAAAATGTTTATTTGATCCCCTGCTGATTTTGTAAGTTAGCCCACTTACAAAGAAAAGAAGGGTCTGTAATTTTTATGGTAGGTTTATTTTAGCAGATAGAGACAAAATACCAACCAAAAAATCCAGAAAAAATTATTAGAAATTGATTTGCATTTCAGTGAGTGAAATAAGTATTTGATCCCCAAGCAAAACATGACTTAGTACTTGGTGCAGAAACCCTTGTTGGCAAGCACAGAGGTAAGACGTTTTTTTGTAGTTGGTCACCAGGATTGCACACATCTCAGGAGGGATTTTGGTTTACTTCTCTTTACAGATCCTCTCTAAATCCTTAAGGTTTCTTGGCTGTCGTTTGGCAACTCGAAGTTTCAGCTCCCTCCACAGGTTTTCTATAGGATTGAAGTCTGGAGACTGGCTAGGCCATTCCATTTGTTGCCTTGGAGGTATGTTTCGGGGTCATTGTCATGCTGGAAGATCCATCCATGACCCATCTTCAGTGTTCTGGCTGAGGGAAGGAGGTTCTCTTCCAAGATTGTACTGTACATGGCCCCGTCCATTTGCCCCTCAATGCGGTGAAGTCGTCCTGTACCCTTAGCAGAAAAACAGCCCCAAAGCATAATGTTTCCACCTCCGTGCTTGACTGTAGGGATGGTGTTTTAGGGGTCATAGTCAGCATCTCTCGCCCTCCAAACTCAGCGATTTGAGTTAATGCCAAAGAGCTCAATTTTGGTCTCATCTGACCACAGCACTTTCTCCCAAGTCTTCTCTGAATCATTTAAATGTTCTTTGGCAAACTTTAAACGGGCCTGTACATGTGCCTTCTTGAGCAGGGGGACACTGTGGGCGCTGCAGGATTTCAGTCCATTGCGTAGTGTGTTACCTATGCTTTGCTTGGTGACAGTGGTCCCAACTGCCTTAAGATCATTAACAAGCTCCTCCCGTGTAGTTCTGGGCTGATCCCACACCTTTCTCATGATCATCCTTACCCCATGAGGCGAGATCTTGCACGAAGCTCCAGACTGAGGTTATTCAGTGATGTTATTTTAAAATTTCTTCCATTTCCGAATAATCACACCAACAGTTGTCTACTTCTCCCCAAGCTTCTTGCTGATGGTCTTGTAGCCCATTCCAGCCTTGTGCAGATCTACAATCTTGTCTCTGACATCCTTTGACAGCTCTTTGGTCTTGCTCATGGTGGTGGGAAAGGTTGGAATGAAAGATACAGATTGTGTGGACACGTGTCTTTTATACACCTTACAAGCTGACATTAGGAGTAACTTCTTAAATTGACAGGACTAATCTGTGTTCCACATGGGCACATAACCAATCTGTGGGAGCCAGAATTCTTGCTGGTTGGTAGGGGATCAAATACGTATTACACTCACTGAAATGCAAATCAATTTCTAACCTTTATATAATGTGTTTTTTTTTTTCTGGATTTTTTGGTTGGCATTTTGTCTCTATCTGTTCAAATAAACCTACCATAAAAATTACAGACTCTTCATTTCTTTGTAAGTGGGCAAATTTACAAAATCAGCAGGGGATCAAATAAATATTTTCCCCACTGTATATGTGAAGTGAAACAGACCTAGACACAAAGATCACTGAACGGAGACATTAGTCCATGTATTGCTACACACTGAGTACTTAAGATGGATCCATTTTTGGATAGAAGACATAGTCACTGTAATATAGAATAGTAAAAACTCTATTACAGTAAAAAAAACTAATATAGAGTAGACTAGCTCGAGAAAAAAAAGTGTACATTAACAGCTGGAATATAATGTAATTATATAATACACTGAACAATAGGGCTACCATTGACCAAAGTTTGTCCTAATCTACTGTTAGTCGTTCGTTAAAGCCATTAGTGGATTAAGCACTCATTTATGATATCAATTCAATCATATTGGCATCTTATCTGCCGCTCTGCGCTTTCAGGTCAGAAAAGCAAATTTATCTTCTGCAAGAAATGAAAGCTATATTTGATATTGCACTTCCAGAGAAAGCAAAACGAAATTATTGGCAAGTGTGAAATGCGCTATACAACATGACGTGCCTTACCAAAGTCTAACAAGAAGAAAATGGAATGTTAAATAGAATTTGCCGTGTTAAATAGAATTTTCCATGCAAGTTGACGTTAAATAGAATTTGACATACAAGTTGACATGTTAAATAAATAGAATTTGACATGCAAGTCAGAAATTGATATTCAAGTAAAAAGTATCTGTCCTACAACGTTTTTATGCTTTACTACTGCAAAGGATGCAAATATAGTAATTCAAAGTGAACGAAAGGAAGAAATGATTATAATCCCGTGCACCTATGAGAGAGATGTGAGTGAAGATTTGGGAAAAGAAAGAAGCGATTCCATGTGCAGTGGAATAACTCGTGGAATAAATTTGCGGAAAATAGGGTTTCCAGATCGCCTTTATATGGCTTACATTTACTCTCATGTACCCTCATTTGACACAAATCCAGATGTTTCCATGCTTGTGATGTAACACTTAATTGCTAACCTATTATTTCTTTTGTAAACAAAACTTTGTACTAATTCAGTGTCATAATATTAACCTAAAACGGCATTTGCAAAAAAAAAAATTTAATTGTACTGCTCGACCTGGGGCAGTTGTCAGAATGAATGGCACAGCCCTACCATAGGCTACATTATAGAAAAACTAATAAATAACTGTGTAGCAGTGGTGATAACAATGTGACCGTTACAGACTGTGTGACTTCTCTATATCCTATGGAGTGTTTTTGTCTTTGTTTGTTTTTTTTTTTCCCTGCAACAAACCGACTAATTAAAATTTGGTCCACTGAGTGTTTTCTTTGCCATTCTTGAGATGTGAGTGAAGATTTGGGAAAAGAAAGAAGACTATTGTGGGCGGCTCTACTGAACACTGAGTGTCTTAGATCATTAGGTTCATCATCAGTGTTGTATAAACTAGCGTTTGGGGTAAAATTGATTGAATTTCACGGCTTATAAGTTTTTTCTTCTTGTTTATGAAGGTGATGAAATTGAATTGAAGGCTGAATCCTCCCAGGTGGTGGATGATGACGATGATCCAGAGAATAGGTATGATTTTACACACTTTGAATTGTTTTTATGTCTGCTTAATCTACATTTACATTTAGTCATTTAGCAGACGCTTTTATCCAAAACGACTTACAAATGAGAACAATAAAAGCAGTCAAAACTAACAAAAGAGCAACAATATATAAGTGCAGATGACAAGTCTCGGTTAGCCTTACGCAGTACACATAGCAAGGTATTTATATATATATATATATATATATATATATATATATATATATATATATATATATATATATATATATATATATA
>NW_015507320.1:44116-46474 GCF_001515645.1 Sinocyclocheilus grahami | reverse complement strand
CACCTTTCTCATGATCATCCTTACCCCATGAGGCGAGATCTTGCACGAAGCTCCAGACTGAGGTTATTCAGTGATGTTATTTTAAAATTTCTTCCATTTCCGAATAATCGCACCAACAGTTGTCTACTTCTCCCCAAGCTTCTTGCTGATGGTCTTGTAGCCCATTCCAGCCTTGTGCAGATCTACAATCTTGTCTCTGACATCCTTTGACAGCTCTTTGGTCTTGCTCATGGTGGTGGGAAAGGTTGGAATGAAAGATACAGATTGTGTGGACACGTGTCTTTTATACACCTTACAAGCTGACATTAGGAGTAACTTCTTAAAGTGACAGGACTAATCTGTGTTCCACATGGGCACATAACCAATCTGTGGGAGCCAGAATTCTTGCTGGTTGGTAGGGGATCAAATACGTATTACACTCACTGAAATGCAAATCAATTTCTAACCTTTATATAATGTGTTTTTTTTTTTCTGGATTTTTTGGTTGGCATTTTGTCTCTATCTGTTCAAATAAACCTACCATAAAAATTACAGACTCTTCATTTCTTTGTAAGTGGGCAAATTTACAAAATCAGCAGGGGATCAAATAAATATTTTCCCCACTGTATATGTGAAGTGAAACAGACCTAGACACAAAGATCACTGAACGGAGACATTAGTCCATGTATTGCTACACACTGAGTACTTAAGATGGATCCATTTTTGGATAGAAGACATAGTCACTGTAATATAGAATAGTAAAAACTCTATTACAGTAAAAAAAACTAATATAGAGTAGACTAGCTCGAGAAAAAAAAGTGTACATTAACAGCTGGAATATAATGTAATTATATAATACACTGAACAATAGGGCTACCATTGACCAAAGTTTGTCCTAATCTACTGTTAGTCGTTCGTTAAAGCCATTAGTGGATTAAGCACTCATTTATGATATCAATTCAATCATATTGGCATCTTATCTGCCGCTCTGCGCTTTCAGGTCAGAAAAGCAAATTTATCTTCTGCAAGAAATGAAAGCTATATTTGATATTGCACTTCCAGAGAAAGCAAAACGAAATTATTGGCAAGTGTGAAATGCGCTATACAACATGACGTGCCTTACCAAAGTCTAACAAGAAGAAAATGGAATGTTAAATAGAATTTGCCGTGTTAAATAGAATTTTCCATGCAAGTTGACATGTTAAATAAATAGAATTTGACATGCAAGTCAGAAATTGATATTCAAGTAAAAAGTATCTGTCCTACAACGTTTTTATGCTTTACTACTGCAAAGGATGCAAATATAGTAATTCAAAGTGAACGAAAGGAAGAAATGATTATAATCCCGTGCAACTATGAGAGAGATGTGAGTGAAGATTTGGGAAAAGAAAGAAGCGATTCCATGTGCAGTGGAATAACTCGTGGAATAAATTTGCGGAAAATAGGGTTTCCAGATCGCCTTTATATGGCTTACATTTACTCTCATGTACCCTCATTTGACACAAATCCAGATGTTTCCATGCTTGTGATGTAACACTTAATTGCTAACCTATTATTTCTTTTGTAAACAAAACTTTGTACTAATTCAGTGTCATAATATTAACCTAAAACGGCATTTGCAAAAAAAAAAATTTAATTGTACTGCTCGACCTGGGGCAGTTGTCAGAATGAATGGCACAGCCCTACCATAGGCTACATTATAGAAAAACTAATAAATAACTGTGTAGCAGTGGTGATAACAATGTGACCGTTACAGACTGTGTGACTTCTCTATATCCTATGGAGTGTTTTTGTCTTTGTTTGTTTTTTTTTTTCCCTGCAACAAACCGACTAATTAAAATTTGGTCCACTGAGTGTTTTCTTTGCCATTCTTGAGATGTGAGTGAAGATTTGGGAAAAGAAAGAAGACTATTGTGGGCGGCTCTACTGAACACTGAGTGTCTTAGATCATTAGGTTCATCATCAGTGTTGTATAAACTAGCGTTTGGGGTAAAATTGATTGAATTTCACGGCTTATAAGTTTTTTCTTCTTGTTTATGAAGGTGATGAAATTGAATTGAAGGCTGAATCCTCCCAGGTGGTGGATGATGACGATGATCCAGAGAATAGGTATGATTTTACACACTTTGAATTGTTTTTATGTCTGCTTAATCTACATTTACATTTAGTCATTTAGCAGACGCTTTTATCCAAAACGACTTACAAATGAGAACAATAAAAGCAGTCAAAACTAACAAAAGAGCAACAATATATAAGTGCAGATGACAAGTCTCGGTTAGCCTTACGCAGTACACATAGCAAGGTATTTATATATATATATATATATATATATATATATATATATATATATATATATATATATATATATATATATATATA
>NW_015507320.1:34443-43428 GCF_001515645.1 Sinocyclocheilus grahami | reverse complement strand
GTGATGGGTTTGCTGGAACCACAAGCAGTTCTGTCTTAGCCAGGTTGAGTTGAAGGTGATGGTCCATCATCCAACAAGAAATGTCTGTTAGACAAGCTGAGATGCGAGCAGCTATCGTCGGATCATCAGGATGAAATAGAGGTAGAATTGATTGTCATCAGCATAGCAGTGATATGAAAAGCTATGTTTCTGAATGACAGAACCTAGTGATGCCATGTAGACAGAGAAGAGAAGTGGTCCAAGAACTGAGCCCTGAGGCACCCCAGTAGCTAGATGTTGCGACTTGGACACCTCACCTCTCCAAGATACCTTGAAGGACCTATCTGAGAGGTAAGACTCAAACCACTGGCGTGCGGTTCCTGAGATGCCCTTTTCCAATAGGGTTGATAGGAGAATCTGGTGGTTAACCATATCAAAAGCAGCGGACAGAGCTCTTGTCAGTCTTAGGGCTTCAACAACTGAGAGCAAGGCAGTCTCGGTTGAATGTCCACTTCTGAAGCCAGATTGGTTGCTGTCCAGGAGGTTGTTCTGTGTGAGAAAGGCTGAAGCTTCACCCTCAGTCTTGTTTCTGATTCTGAAAACCAAAGTAGTTCCCTTCATGAAAATGCCTCAGATTGGTCGTTCACAAGGTAAAGTAAGAGGATGTATTATTCTGGACTTTTGGCCTAATCTTGTTTCTGTTTCTTCTAAAAGAATTGCCAAAAGGATGCTTCTGGCGCAAATCAAAGCCAATTATTCATCTGGAGCTGACAGTTCATCTGATGATGAAAATGCAGACAAAGAGGACGGGGATTCACCAAAGAAAGGAAAAGATGGTGCTAAGAAGCAAGATGAAAGTGGTGAGAGTTGGTTTAGACAGGGCTGGGCGATATCAAACCTCATTTTTTGGCTGAATTTCACAAGTAGCCAATCTGTCAGTACAGACGCTGTCAGAGCCTCTGACAGGGCAAGCCGCTTTAAACTATGCATGTTAACTATCATACGAGTCATTTTAAAACCCTTAATATAAAGCATGTCTCATGTTTAGGACAAACTGGATTATGCACTTTCTTACGGCAGCTCAGTCTGTGTCCTCCGTTATTTTTTTTAGTTGCGCTTGTATCAAACTAGTGTATATAAATATAAATGGTATTGCCTCATTCTTACGGTTTCAAAAAATATATCGATATGTGACCTGTGCTGGCAAGAGTCAAAATGAGCACATTTTTAAAAATGAGTTTTTATTTTCACGTTCTCCATTAAAATACTTTCAAAATGATGTATGATTTGTTTAAATCATTAGTCAGTTCTGAGAAAAATCAAGTTGAAGTTTTCTGAAGGTTCCAAAGCAAACTCGCAGAGCAACGTTGCATTGTTTCCTCCGCTTCCTTTTTTAATATTAATTACTGTATTAATAATCACAATAAAGCCATTTATTTTTTTTAATCTTAAAAATAAGAACTGATGCAAAACAACAACAGTAGAACAGATGGAAAGAAACAAGTAGGCCTAGTGCATTACTTTTTTCATTTTACATTTAAACAAAAGCATTCAAGTAAGAAAAACAAATAATCAAATGTAAAAATCACTTCAGTGTCTTCATTACAAATAAATTGATGATTAAAACTACAAAAGCAGTTCAATCAAGAGCAGCGATCTGTAAATTTCTTTTCTTGTAAGAAAAGTTCAAAAATGAAAATTAGCCTGTAATTTAATCACCCTCAAGGCATCCTAGGTGTATATGACTTTCTTCTTTCAGACGAGTCCAGTCGGAGCTATAGTAAAGTCAGATGGCCTATATAGTAAGTCCTACTGTACTGCACGGATCTAATATAATGCTACACATCAGATGTTTTCCCCAAATGTTCAGTTAAGGCATAACAGATTATGTTTGCATGAATAGCCTACTTAAATACAGTTAAGGCATAACCGATTATGTTTGCATGAATAGCCTACTTAAATACTGTAATTCTGTGTATAAAGTGTGTGTATTTATCGGGATCGTGCGCTGGCGGAGGCGCCGTTATGTGCTTGATTCATATGTCAGTCAGCGGCAGAGAAAAGGTATTCCTCTCAGAAAACGTTCAAATAAAGATCATTTTAGATGTTTGATTACTCATTGGAGCATTGGGATTGCTAGACCAAAATCGACATTTTTAATTTTTAATTTTTTTTTTGTCTGTAGCTCAAAATTAGCCCGTGTGCATTCCGATACATTTTGCTAGCACGGGTCACATGTATATTTGGTCGAGATACAACTATTTGAAAATCTGGAATCTGAGGGTGCAAAAAACTCAAAATATTGAGAAAATCTCCTTTAAAGTTGTCCAAATGAAGTTCTTAGCAATGCATATTACTAATCAAAAATTTAGTTTTTATATATTTACAGTAGGAAATGAACAAAATATCTTCATGGAACATGACCTTTACTTAATATCCTAATGATTTTTGGCATAAAAGAAAAATCGATAATTTTGACCCATACAATGTATTGTTGGCTATTGCTACAAATATACCCCAGCGACTTAACACTGCTTTTGTGCTGCAGGGTCACATATATCATACAGACTTGATGTACTGCCCAGCCCTAAGTTCAGATGTAACCCAGTTTAATGCAGATGTGTTCTTGTCATATATAATGCATTGATGTTTCCTGCAGAGGAAGAGGATGAAACTTCGGACTCTGGCTCAGATGTTGACGTGAAGAAAGGTGGACGCAGACACCGTTTGTTGAGTAAGAAGTTGACTCTAAGCGAGGGAGACTCTGATGACGAGACCCCAGTCAAAAACAAGAAAGAAACCAAAAAGAGAGGCAAGCAGAAAGGTCAGTGTCAATTCTGAACAAAACCTGCATGTGTGACTCGACTGAATGAGCTGAAGAGTTTACTGGATTTATTGATGTGTTTTTGTGCAGTGGACAGCGACGACTCTGCAGACTCGGACTTTGAGCAGTCGCGCTCGGGCTCCAGCGATGCATCAGCGCTCAGTGAGACTGTGAGTGAAGACGCCAATGAAGACAAGAGCAATAAGCGCAAAACACGGTAAGGATAGCAGCAGTTTGAGTTCTCCAACGCAGAGCAGTTCAGTTTTTCAAGTCAATTGATTTTGAAATGAAATTTCAATTCACAATGTCAGTTTTAAAGGTGCAATAGGTGAATGAATATGTATTCAGGAGGCGTGGCTTTGGACGGCGATTGCGGGGAGGGTGGGACGTTCGCTTTCAGTGCTATCAGGCTAAAGTTAGCATTTCCCAAGATGTCCTACTGCACCTTTAAATCAAAAGAACTTGCATTAGTTTGTTTTAAATGCTATTAGAAAACTATCCCCTTTTCGAGCAATGGAGTAGCTCGAGACACATTGGGCCTGAAGTGCTTCCAGTGATGCAGGTTTGAGTCCCTGACTATCCTGTTTACGAACTAATCAAAAAAGCATAAAGTGGCTTACAAAACTGGCTGGCGTGATTATACTTAGTGCTGGACAGTTTTTATCAATTGGACAGATTTGATCAATTAATTTCAATGTTTTGCCACTGTTTTTATATACATTTATGTATAGACATATTTTTCTATCTATATAATGTTTTTTATGTGCAGTTATGTCTGGTTCGGACTGTCGGCCCAAATCCGATTTTTGTGCAGATCCGATTGAAATCTGATCATATTTAAATAGTCTGAACGGCAATGAACTACATTTCGAGCTACATTCATATGTGGTTTGGAATCCTATTCGAATCGCATTCCCGTAAAACCCTTTCAGTCTGACTGGTCAGATCGGATTTAGCGTAGCATTTTTATAGTCTCATGGCACGTAAAACGTAAACCCGTCAGAAGTTTTTGTAGAAAACACGCTGAACGTCTTTGCAGAAGCGGAAGCGGAAAAAGACAATATACTGCTAGTATACGCACCTCTTTGAGTTTTGAAACCAGCGTTTTTTTCCAGCTTCCTGCGTTTCCCATAAGACGAAATACAAACCAGCGTGACGGCAACATGTTGTCATGTCATAAGACAACATCTGTGCAGTCTCTATTGCTGTTATTGTTGCATTACTGTAGGCATAACAACGCAACAAAATTGCCCGTCTCTTAGGACAGTAACCACACTGCATGAATTTAAGTCTAAACTCAAAACCTGGCTGTTCAACCAATACTACCGGTCATAACATGTTTTTTCTTAAACTGTTATGGTTCTCTGCTTGCATTTGATTTGCGTGCGCTACTCCTGTGATATGCCCACAAATCACGAGTCCTAAAAACCTATTCACACAGAATGTGTTTTTCATTGGAAAAACATGAGATATGGCAGTGGAATGGGGAAAACACAAGGTTATGAGATGCGAGTTGAACCGTTAAAGGGATAGTTCACCAAAAAATTACTCACCCTCATGTTGTTGCAAACCTGTAAGACCTTTGTTCATCTTCAGAAGACAAATTAAGATATTTTTGATCCTCTTTCACCTAATATATTTACTTGAAGTACCCTAGAGATTTAAACCAAATAATTATTTCAATAATTATCACATGTTCATTGGTTCTCTGACTTGGTCACATGACATGCAGGTAAACAAATAAAATATTTATTTTATTTTGATTGATTTTAAAATGATTTAATTTAATATAAAATTTATGATTTAATTGTCTTTTTTATTAAACTCATAAACCCCCTGCAGTTCCTTCACAAATACCAGTTTAGGAAACCTTGATGAAATGTTTAATGCATTTCATGTTGTTTAAAACAACAAATGGAATATATTTTCTTACTCTTTGTATTTTTATGTCAGTATGGTACAAGATTATCCTATTTAAGTCAATGTGATAAGCAAGTTAAGTCAAAAGTAATCTAAAAGTAGTCTGATTACATTACATAAAATGTGTAATGTAATGGATTGTGTTACTAACTACAATTTTTTTGTCATGTAATTTGGAATTGGTAACGGATTACAATTTGTAAGTAATCTCTGCAGCTCTACAGAGCAGAGGAAAGCATGCACATGCATCGTGATACTCTCGTGAACGTGTGGCAGAGACTGACAGGGAAGAGAAGAAATTGTTGAATAAAGTCTCCTTTTTTTTTTTCCTCTTTGAGCACAAAAAGTATTGCTGCTTATGCGGGTTCAGAAAGCTCTCGGATTTAATCAAAAATATCTTAATTTGTGTTACGAAGATGAATGAAGGTCTTACGGGTTTGGACAGCTCTACAGAGCAGAGGAAAGCATGCACATGCATCGTGATACTCTCGTGAACGTGTGGCAGAGACTGACAGGGAAGAGAAGAAATTGTTGAATAAAGTCTCCTTTTTTTTTTTCCTCTTTGAGCACAAAAAGTATTGCTGCTTATGCGGGTTCAGAAAGCTCTCGGATTTAATCAAAAATATCTTAATTTGTGTTACGAAGATGAATGAAGGTCTTACGGGTTTGGAATGACGTGAGGGTGAGTAATTAATGACAGAATCTTCATTTTTGTGTGACCTATCCCTTTAACTTGAGCACCGTGGTTTTAGAATGCAGTTTCATGCACGAGACCCTGTAAGAGACGCAACGATCAAACACATCCGTAAAGTGAATGTTTGCACAAAAAAAGCAATGGAAAAGCAGTGCAGTGAAATGCAAAAACCTGTAAAGAACTACTACTGTATGTCTAATATTTCATGTTTGCATGATGGTGCCATGCGAACATGAAAAAAGCTTAAATCTGCTATTTTCTGTGTTTTTACAAAACATTTAACAGTAATAAAAGCCTACTACTGCTGTTATATTAATAGTCATTAGGGCCACAATGGTGCGAGGACCCTCTTGGATTTGCTCTGTTTATTTTGAATAAACGTGACTTTTTGAGTTGACCTCTAAAACTTAATGTCTACATTTTGGCTAAGAAATATTTAGCATTTTTTAGTAGAACTAGATGATTTTGCAAGTTTGTAATGAAGGGAATGTTGATTTGAATTATGTTGAAGTCATTTTTAAGTTCACTAGTTACATGTTTAAAAAAAAAAATATTTTAAAGAAAATCATTCTTGAGTCAGTCAGTTCTGAAAAAAAAAAGAGATTTTACTTTTGCTGTATTGCTCAGCCCTAGTTACACTGCAGCAGGTCAACACACTAGTATGTTGAAGTCAGTTGCCTTACTCTAATTCAGCTGAAACAAAGAGGAGCTCAGTATTTCAGCAGAGCATCACGAGGGAAATCTATGTTACAATCACTGGACAGTTAATCAGTAAATGGATATGACTTCCAACCCTGACCTTGATACAATCTCTGTATGTATTCACAGTAGAGGTCTGCACAGGCTTTAAACTGAAGCCCGAACCCGACCCGTACCCGAGATCGTCTGACCCAGCCCGACCCGACTCGAGCGGCACAGTTCAATTTAGAGCCCGAACCCGAAATCTTTTTTTTTTTTTTTTTTCCCACACAAAAAAAAAAAAATGCTGTATTTCACGATTGAACGGTCAGTAAACAAATACATGTAAAGAAACAGAATCATTAAGGCTCGGCCAGTTCACAAGGCAAAAGAAAAAACACTTTCCAGTTATGAAAATGTATGAACATCAGGTGCCTCGGTCACATAAATGTTTTGAATGGTTGTATACGACAAGACGATAATTCTTCCATCGTGCAAATTATGGTCATTTTCGTCAGTTAAGGCTCGTTAGCATTCAGCCTGCTTTAAATCAGACACAGAGATGCAGTGCAGTAAGATCGCATTTATTTGAATTAATTATATCATTTATTTGAATTGGCGAGAGAGAGCGTGAGAGAGGGATGAATGTTGCGTGTGTGAACCTGCGTCTGCGCGCCTCTCTCTACAAGCAATGAGGCTTAGTTCCTTAAACAGTGATTTTACCCCCTCATTGCAGAGAAATATAAAGTTGCAGTCAGTAGCCTGTCGAAGCTATTTTACTACTAAAAGTTTCCGTGCTGTGTTGTCGTTGTCGTGTGCACTAATGTGTGTGCGTGCGTCTATGAAAGCAGCGTAGCCTAGGCTACTGCATATAGTTTTAGATTAGCTATAAGCCCGAGCCCAACCCGAAGCTATTCATTAAACATTAACCCGAAACGAAAGTATTTCGGGACCCGTCGGGCTCGGGTCGGGTAGCAGACCTCTAATTCACAGGGCTCTACGCTTACTTTCCTTTTTAGGAGCTCTTGTGCTCCTAACTTAAAAAATTTAGGCGCACAGTAAAAAATTTAAGAGCACCTTCTAATCAATAATCCAAAATTTGATAAAAAATTTGCCTTCCCATTATGAGGTGATATTTGACTCCTTAAAGGGACTTACAGTAGAATTTTGTTTTTACCTTTGTAATGGCATTTTTCTAACTTTATTAAAAGTGTCATCTTTTGTCAAATTTTAAAAGAAATTTGTTTTATAAGCTTTTTTGAAAATTCTAATTAAAACCACAGAATAAGAAGAACAAGTTACCAATCAAATGAAATCAGTATTACCTGGTGCTGTCAAACGATTAATCGCATTCAAAATAAGTATGTGTGTGTACTGTGTATATTTATTATGTATATATAAATACACACATGCATATATATTTAAGAAAAATATGTGATGTTTATATATTTAATATATTTATAAATATAAATTATATGAATATACATGTATGCATGTAAATACATGTAAATATTTTCAAAATATATACATGCGTGTGTGTGTATTTATATATACATAATAAATATGCACAGTACGCACACGTATATTATGTAAACAAACTTTTATTTTGGATGCGATTAATCGCGATTAATCATTTGACAGCACTAGTATTAAGAAAATTCATTTGTACAGAGGTGGCACAGAAGAACACAAAAGTGGCTTGGTGTATTTTCAGACATTTGATGAGGCTCAGAAGTGGAATGAGTGCAGTTACATCCATACATTCATGTTGAGATTAATGTTTTAAATATAAAATGTTGAATATAGAAATATTAAATGATTTAAATAACTGAAAAGATACTTAAAAAAATTAACTAAAACTGCCAGCAGGTGGCGGCAAGTCACTGATTTTTTCACTGAATCATTCATTCAATTGATTAATTCGAACTGCTGATTCATTCAGGAACGAAACAAGCGACTGTATTTATGAATGTGTAATCATGAATCACTGACTCACCAGATTCGATTAAAAAACCCGTTCATTCATAAACGAAACACCGCTGTGTTTGAATGGAGATGCGCAGCGGCTCCGCTGTGACATTTTCAAACTATTTTCGACAACGAAATGGAGCAAAATCAGACAATAGTGTTATAGTCAGACAATGTAAGTCACTTAATATTAACTTCTTTTTTTTATTGAACTGTTGTATTAAATTAGTATCACATTTACAAATTCCATTAAAAATCATTAAAAGCTGTTCATTGCGATCTCACATTTATAATCATTTACATTTAGTCATTTAGCAGACACTTTTATCCAAAGCGACTTACAAATGAGGACAATAGAAGCAATCAAAACTAACAAAAGAGCAACAATATGGAAGTGCAAATGTCTCAGTTAGCCTAACGCAGTACATGTAGCAAGGTATTTATATATATATATATAACACTCTCACAATATAACACACTCACAAAGAAAAACAAGTAGATGGAATAAAAAAAATAGAAAGCTAGTGTTTTTTTGTTTTTGTTTTTTTTTCCTAACGCAGTACATGTAGCAAGGTATATATATATATATATATATATATATATATACACACACACTCACAAAGAAAAACAAGTAGATGGAATAAAAAAAATAGAAAGCTAGTGTTTTTTTGTTTTTGTTTTTTTTAATAAAAAAAGAAGATCAATAGATAAAGTAGAATTAAAATAGAATAGAGAGTGCTAGAGTTAGAGGGTCAAATAAAGATGGAACAGATGTGTTTTTAGTCGTTAATTGAAGATGGCTAAGGACTCAGCTGCTCGGATTGAGTTGGGCAGGTCATTCCACCAGGAGTTGAATATATATTCCAACAGCTAATGAAAAAGTCTGTGAAAGTGATTTTGTGCCTCTTTGAGATGGCACAAG
>NW_015507320.1:6164-34423 GCF_001515645.1 Sinocyclocheilus grahami | reverse complement strand
ATAAAAAAAGAAGATCAATAGATAAAGTAGAATTAAAATAGAATAGAGAGTGCTAGAGTTAGAGGGTCAAATAAAGATGGAACAGATGTGTTTTTAGTCGTTAATTGAAGATGGCTAAGGACTCAGCTGCTCGGATTGAGTTGGGCAGGTCATTCCACCAGGAGTTGAATATATATTCCAACAGCTAATGAAAAAGTCTGTGAAAGTGATTTTGTGCCTCTTTGAGATGGCACAATAATGCGTCGTTCACTTGCAGAACGCAAGCTTCTAGAGGGCACATCACTCTGAAGTAATGAATTTAGGTAAAGGGGTGCAGAGCCAGTGGTGGTTTTTTAATCAACCAAGCTCTCTACCCTGCACAATAAATCTCTTATTTACACCCTGTCTGCACTTTGCTTATGAAAGGATTCATGAGATATGTCTGTGATACATTACTCAACTCAAAAACACGTAGAAACTAACGTAGAAGCAAATGCGACTGAAATGGTCGAAGTGTAGAGCCCTGATTCATTATTGTGTATAGTTAGGTCTATGCTGTAATAATCAACTCGTCATTGTGCACCTGAAATTCTAATGACATATGACATATTTCCATCAAGACCCCTGTACACCTCACAAATAATAATAATAATACATTTTATTTGTAATGCGCCTTTCTTACACTCAAGGTGCTACAACAATAAAATGAACAACACTACTCCATAATAACAATCACAATGACAACACAATAACAACAGTGGCAACAACAACTGTAAGATTATAACTTAAAAGCTTCACTAAAGAGATATGTTTTGAGTAATTTCTTAAAACACTCAAAAGACGGAGCATTCCTAATAAGAAAAGGCAGAGAATTCCACAGCCTGGGAGCAATACAAGAGAATGACCTCCCACCCATAGTTTTGAGTTTACAACGAGGCTGGTACAGAGTAAGAGAACCAGCAGAGCGGAGAGACCGAGATGGTGTAGAAACTGTGACCAAATTACAAGTATACTCTGGGGCCAGCCCATGTACTGCTTTATAGGTTAAGATAAGAACTTTAAAATCAATAAGTGATTGAACTGGAAGCCAGTGTAGTTGAGAAAGCACAGGAGTGATATGACTGCGGGATGGTGTGCAAGTTAAAACACGAGCAGCTGAATTTTGCACATATTGCAGCCTCTTAATCAAATTAGCAGGTAACCCTGCAAAAAGAGAATTACAATAATCTAGCCTAGGTGTTATAAAGGCGTGAATGAGTCTTTCTGCATCAGGCATAGAGAGATGGTCTTATACGTGCAATATTCCGAAGATGATAAAAAGCTACTTTAGTAACATTCTTAAAATGAGTGTTAAAAGTCAGCTGCGCATCAAAAATCACACCCAAATTCCACACCTGTACAGAAGGGAGAATCTGGCACTCATCCACTGTAAGTTTAAAATGATTACATCTATTTACTGCAGTTGAAGTGCCAATCAGAAGAACTTCCGTTTTTGAACAGTTTAACTGTAGGAAGTTCTGTTTCATCCAGACCTGTGTTTCCAGTAAACAAGCAGGTAAATTTGAAAGTGCTGATGTAACATCAGGTTGAGTACTAATGTAAATCTGGGTATCATCTGCATAGCAATGATTACCCAGACCATACTTTTGAATAATCTGCCCAAGAGGCAACATATAAATGCTGAAAAGAGTAGGATCCAATACCGACCCCTGAGGGATGCCCTGCCGCAGTGGAACAGTCTGAGATCTGTTTGTACCAGGAATAAACAAATTGAGTGCATTCTGAAAGATATGATTCGAACCATTTTAAAGCTTTGCCAGAAAGACCAATCCACTTATGTAGTCTGTCCAGTATAGTATAGTATAGTGTGTCAAATGGTATCGAATGCAGCACTGAGATCTAACAAAACCAAAATGCCACAAGCCCCAGAATCTGCTGCAACAAATGCAGTTTTTTTTTTAAATAAATTAGTTTAGCAAGGACTTTAGTGACAGTAAAGACAATAGTAGTGTTACAAAATATTTCCATTTCAAAAAAGTGCTGTGCTTTTGAACTTTGTTCATTACAGAATCCTAAAAAGATATGTATAATGGTTTCAACAAAAAAATATTGGGCAGCACAACCGTTTTCAACATTGATAATAATCAGAAATGTTTATTGAGCAGCAAATCAGCATATTAAAATTATTTCTGAAGGATCATGTGACACTGAAGACTGGAGTAATGATGCTGAAAATTCATTTGGATCAAATTCAAATGACATTTGATCACAGGAATAAATTACATTTTAAGATATATTGTAAAAGAACGCAGTTATTATAAATTGTCATATTTTACAATATTACTGTTTTTACTATATTTTTGATCAAATAAGTGCAGCCTTGGTAAGCAGAAGAGACTTTTTCTGCTTCATTATTAGAGATTATGGATTATTAATAGGGCTGGGTAAAAAAATATTGATTTCTCAATTTTAATCGATTCTCATTTTTACGAAATATATCGATTGTTAAATCCCAAGAATCGATTAGTCTAGCTTGTTTTCAGTTAATGAACAGAATATTTTAGCGCACCTCCCATCAAATAAATCGCAATAAGCATTGTGCTTTGTTACTTTTGATATGAAACATAATCTCAGATTTATAATTCTGTCCATTGTATTACCGTATTCAGACAATAAATGCCGTTTTGGCGCTGCTTAATGTGGAGTGACGGATCGCTGTAGCGCCTCAGTTCAACAGACGCGGCAGCGCGAAACACATGTGAACTGATCGTCTCCTCTGCTTTAATACCAGTTTCAGCACGAAATAAACATGACTAAACATCCGAAGGTAAGTTAATCGCTCAATCAGTGTTTCAACCGCAGAAAGACGTCAATATAATGGCTTGTGAACAATGTCACGTAACGTCACATATTCCGTGACCGTAAACTCATTAGTCAGCTAGAAAAATAAACTGTAGAGAGGGGCATTTTCCGGGTTTTTCGCTGTTAAATGCTAGGGGGCGCTCTTACGCATCTCCTGAATGAGTGTAGAATGTGCCGAGAGATCTCGTATGTAAGCATATGCATTTGAAAATGTTGCAATCAACTATAAACCGCGTATAATTGAAAACTGCCTAATTTTACAGAGTGAAATGTCGATCCAGGAAGTGGTGTGCAAGCTTTGGGAGTGCTGATGGAAGCCATCTACTGCATATTTGCTTTGATAATATTACTGAATATGATCCAGATGTAGTATTTAATAAAAATGCTTTTTGCTCAAAATGTTGCATTTTGTTATGAAACCTACTTGCATTCAAGTATTTATATATAAAAAAAAGCATGCTTGAAGCTAGAATAAAACCTTTTTTTTTTTTTAAGTAGAGGGTCTGATCTTTATTTTGATGTATTGCATGTTCAGATATTCATACAATAACATATTCTGGGTGCCATGACATTTTAGTGAAAGTCCTTAAAAATGCTGGTGGTGGCTGGCAACTTTTTTCAAAAACACTTGCAGGGAAAGAGTTAAGTGTAATTTAAGCAGTTGTGAAGCCTACAAATCAGTTAATTTGAACCTTCAATATTATAGTAATGTAGTACCAACTGACTCTCATGTACAGCAATAGTTGAAAGATTTTTTTTCCTGTGACGTCTGTTTTTTTTTTTGTTTTTTTCTCGGCAAGCTCCGTGATCCTCTGAGAAAACTAATCCAATCTGAATGCGAGTGTCTGTGATTGCCGGCAATATTTTTCCTTGTGTGTTTTGGCCAACGTGAACTATCATGTACACTCTTACCGCACGCATCTTTTTAATATGTTTGCCTCCTGGCAAAGAAATAATAATAATAAAATCAAGATCACGTAAACTGATCTGGCATATATATATATATATATATCCAAAATAATCGACATTGATCGAGTAATCAAATTGAATCGCAAGCTGGTTGAATGAGAATCGAATCGTGAAATTTGTATCAAAACCCAGCCCTAATTATTAATGGTCATGGTTTATTAATGCATTTTTACAATGAGCGAATTACTCCTCAATGGGGACACAAAACTTATGAAAGAAGTTGTGGTAACACTTGCAGGTCGTCCAATAAAGCTGCCAAGGACCGTGGGAGAAGTTACAAGAAAGAGAAGAAGAAGCGACGTCGCATTAAGGTTCAAGACTCCTCGTCCAGTGGCAAGGTACTGTGCAGTACGGATCTATTTCAGCACAATAAATACATAAACCAGTGATGCCTCACGTGAAGTGTTTCCGCAGAGTGGAGGGGAAGAGGATGGAGAAGGTGAAGAAGATGAGAAAGGAACGCCCAAAAATCGTAAGAAGATCCGCAAGATCCTTAAAGATGACAAACTGCGGACAGAGACCCGGGATGCGCTGAAGGAGGAAGAGGACAGGAGGAAGCGCATTGCTGAGAGGGAGCGGTTGAGGGAAAAACTGCGAGAGGTACAGACACAAGATGCAGATGTTTAGGGCTCAGCGTAGCGAAACTGTTCTGCTTGTCATTTTGTAGGGAAACTCAAAGCTGGCACTCTTTGGTTTCAGACTATTGTGGTGGAGGAGTCATCGCAGGTCACGTGTCCCATCACCACAAAGCTGGTGCTGGATGAGGACGAGGAGACCAAGGAACCTCTAGTGCAGGTTCACAGGAACCTGGTGACCAAACTCAAACCCCATCAGGTGGATGGTGAGTCTGCGGTCACCGCTCGTTATGGCTTGCTTTTTTTCCAGCACCAGAAAAACAATCATGCATGACATTTATTTTTGTATTTAATGCTTTGGATAGAGCAGTTTAGTGTTTCTGGCTGATTGCATGTCCCTGAAAAGGGTTGCCTGAAGTAAATCGATGTTTCAAGTCATCATCGAAAAATCTAAATTGGCCCCATTTCTTTCTACTTAAATATTCAGGGTCTATCATTTATATTTTGTTTTTATAATCTTTCATAAAAAACAACCTTTAAAACTGCTTTGCTTGCAGATGTAACTAAAGCTCTATTCGGACGGGACTAGTTTTACAGGGGGGGTCATTGGAGACAATTTTTTTTGTTCAGATCCGAATCTGCCACGTCTGTTTTTTTTTTTGTTTTTTTCTCGGCAAGCTCCGTGATCCTCTGAGAAAACTAATCCAATCTGAATGCGAGTGTCTGTGATTGCCGGCAATATTTTTCCTTGTGTGTTTTGGCCAACGTGAACTACCATGTACACTCTTACCGCACGCATTTTTTTAATATGTTTGCCTCCTGGCAAAGAAATAATAATAATAAAATCAAGATCACATAAACTGATCTGGCTACTGTAATATCAGCGTCCGGTAAGATTACTCGTGTTCATTTCTGCACTCAATTACATAATGTTTTAAATACATATGCACCTTAACGAAAATTAAACATGGTTTTACTACAAATAAATATATTATTTAAATAATAAACCCTTTACAAAACTAAAGTAAGCACACATTAACCATGGTGTTGTTATACTAGCCATATAGCTTCACCATGGTATTTGTAGTAAAACTGGTTATACTATGGTAATCATTCCAAATGACTTTACGCAACGCACGCACACAGAGCATGTGATCTCTGCAACGCCCAGATGTACGAAACAATATAAACAATACAAACCGCCTCTGTAATATAAACACGGAGATGTTAGTCCCGTCCAAATTGGTTCATGAAAATCACAGGCGTCGAGGGATAAGAATCGGAACTCAAATGTAGTTTAGCAAACTAGTCCTGTCCGAATAGGGCTTAAGGCTACATGAGCCAAAAACAGAAAGCATCAAAATGTCTTTCTCATTTTTCATGCGTTTATTTGCATGAGAATGTACTGGTGCAAAATATATGCATGCATATATACTGGTCATCATAGCTATGTCCTTTTATAAATGGAGGACACATGGAAACACTAATGATAGTTTTGTGTGTTTTTTCTGTTTGCAGGTGTGCAGTTCATGTGGGACTGCTGCTGTGAGTCGATGAAGAAGGTGGAGAAGTCTTCTGGCTCCGGCTGTATTCTGGCCCACTGCATGGGGCTGGGAAAAACTCTCCAGGTAACTGTAAAATAAACGATAATAATTCTGTATAGATGGATAGTGTTTGACTCTCCTGTTCTCTTGTCGTCCTGCAGGTGGTGACGTTTCTCCACACTTTGCTGCTGTGTGAGAAGATGAACTTCAGCACAGCTCTGGTGGTGTGTCCTCTCAACACTGTGCTCAACTGGCTCAATGAGTTTGAGAAGTGGCAAGAAGGCCTGAAGGACGAGGAGAGTTTAGAGGTAGAGTTTTGGTATTGGAACACGTAGATCTTCCCATTACTCATTACCGTCGTTTATTATTCACAAGGGTGCATTTGAATTGCATCATGAATATTACAAATAAAGACACATTTATTTTGAAGTGACCATTATTGCACGTAATATGTGTACTTCAGAGAAGGTAAATGTGTCATACTTGCATACTGTGGCATTATCATTCATTAGTGCATCGTGTGCACATTCCTAATTTAATTATAAATTAAACGTAGCACTTTTACTCTTAATACATGTGTGTCTTAAGTGTCAATTTTTCAAAATTGAGATTTATACAACATCTGAAAGCTGAATAAATAAGGACAATATTTGGCCGAGATGCAACTATGTGGAAATCTGGAATCTGAGGGTGCAAAAAAAATCTAAATATTGAGATAAAGTCGCCTTTAAAGTTGTCCAAATGAAGTTCTTAGCAATGCATATTACTAATCAAAAATTAAGTTTTGATATATTTACGGTAGGAAATGTACAAAATATCTTCATGGGACATGATCTTTACTTAATATCCTAATGATTTTTGGCATAAAAGAGAAATGTATAATTGTGACCCATACAATGTATTGTTGGCTATTGCTACAAATATCCCCCAGCGACTTAAGACTGCTTTTGTGCTCGGGTCACATATTTGTCGAATGTAAAAAAGAGCTGAGAGCCACTGTTTCACAGGAAGCACATTCCTTTTCAGTTGTTGACATTAGTCTCGCTGTATGTCGGTGTGTTTTGGCTTGTGTTTCAGGTGACCGAGCTGGCCACAGTCAAGCGGCCTCAGGAGAGAGCGTACGCTTTACAGCGCTGGCAGGAGGATGGCGGCGTCATGATCATAGGCTACGAGATGTACCGCAACCTCACGCAAGGACGAAACATCAAGAGCAAGAAGCTGAAGGAAACCTTTCAGAAAACTCTGGTTGATCCAGGTGAAGTTACTGCGTTAGCAAAGCGCTTCCGCTCACGTGATTATGAAAAACGTGGAAATATCAGCTGGTAAAAAGATTGTGTTTTCCAGTCCATGTCAGATTTCTTGGTGAATATACAAAAGTTTAATTTACTAGAAAATGCTCTGCATGAAGGAAACCTGTTGTGTGTGTGTGTCGATCAGAATCTGTGAGAGCACTGCTCACATTCAGATGATGGTCATGAACCGAATGTGTTTTGATGTACAGGTCCGGATTTTGTCATCTGTGACGAGGGTCACGTGCTGAAGAACGAAGCGTCTGCTGTCTCCAAAGCCATGAACTCCATCACGACTCGTCGGCGAGTGGTGCTGACAGGAACCCCACTGCAGAACAACCTGATCGAGTGTGAGTCACATGAGTGCTGGGGGTTGACCAATATGGTTTTTATTTATTTGTGTATTTATTTCTTTAGTGGCCGGCAACTTGAGAGTTCAGTAGGCAATAAAAATAAAAAAAACCTATTGGATGTGGTTATCAGCCAATGCCATAATCTTAAAATTCCCAAATATCAGCTAACATATTGGTAGAGTATTAGTTACTAAACACTAGTGCTGTCAAACGATTAATCGCATCCAAAATAAAAGTTTTTGTTTACATAATATGTGACCCTGGAGCACAAAAGCAGTGTTAAGTCTCTGGGGGATATTTGTAGCAATAGCCAACAATATATTGTATGGGTCAAAATTATAGATTTTTCTCTTACGCCAAAAATCATTAGGATATTAAGTAAAGATCATGTTCCATGAAGATATTTTGTAAATTTCCTACCGTAAATATATCAAAACTTAATTTTTGATTAGTAATATGCATTGCTACATACAAAAAATTGGACAATTATTAGTATTATTTTTTTAATTATTTTTATAGAATGTTCACTGAAATACAAAAATAACAAGGCATCGCCCCAAAAGAAACAAACCAAAAAAAAAAAAAAACACACATAGCTCAGATTATTAATTAAAACAGGACTACCCCATATATAACAGATTAGAGAAGGGGACAAATGAATAGGGCAGAAAAGTTAAATGTCCAGACAGTTACACAATTACAGAATTCCTTGTAGTATAATAGGGCGAAGATGAGGTTCCATATAGCTAGGGATGTAACAGTATGAAAAGTTCATATCACGATTATAGTGACCAAAGTTATCACGATTATCAATATTATCACGTTTTGTTCAAATTAGATGAAAACGTTCAAAAAGAACTGATACACACACTGAAAACATTTCAATAAGTTTTATATTTGAAAATCAACAAACAACTAATACAATTAGCAGCTATATGCACTTTTTTTAGCATAAACATTAAATTAACATGAAGCCCTAATAATAATAATAAATCACATATATATGTATATATATACACACACACACACACAATGTGATTTCTGTTTGTGATCATGTGATCTTCGGTTAGGAGATCTTGTGATGCTTTTTAAAGCAAAGTTGGGGTTGATTTCGAGTTCACATACAAACATAAATAGAACAGGCTAATTACATTTGTCTATTTTAATGTAAGACAACATATTTTTCGTCAGTGATAGAAATATGATTTAAGACGGTAGTGTAAGCAAGTTTAGTTTGAAAACGTTTAATAGTAAATAAGACACAATTAGACAATATTTGAATAAAATAATAATAAATATTTATTTGCAACAACTGATGGAGTACTGAATGCTGCATGCACGCGCAGCGTTGTCAAGGTAACATCTGGTCAGTCGTTCCCTTCGCCGAGGGAGTTTCAAGCGCTTATACGAGACAGTAATGCCCTGCACCCTTCATAGAACACAGTAATAGGGATGCTCACTTCTGTGTGGAAGTCGCCGCATGTCTCTTGTATCTATGCTCTCTCGTTTCATTCAAATGCAGCTTGCGTCTCAGTTTTTGATTGAAAATGAAATCAGAGGAATTTAGTATTAATACTGCTATAATGTTGCTGTAGTGATCAGATTGTCCTGACGATTGTTTTGTACACTCTTCATAATGGATTTATAAACGAGAAAGATTTCAAAACATTCATCTCAATTCAATATTTCATATCCCCGTATTTATATATTATTATAGGTAAACAAAAAAAATCAGTGTAATAAGTTAACTATGAATATACAATACATTATCCCTTAAATGTCAACCTGATAAAGACACAATTAGACAATATTTGAATAAAATAATACATATTTATTTGCAACAACTGATGGAGTACTGAATGCTGCATGCACGCGCAGCGTTGTCAAGGTAACATCTGGTCAGTCGTTCCCTTCGCCGAGGGAGTTTCAAGCGCTTATACGAGACAGTAATGCCCTGCACCCTTCATAGAACACAGTAATAGGGATGCTCACTTCTGTGTGGAAGTCGCCGCATGTCTCTTGTATCTATGCTCTCTCGTTTCATTCAAATGCAGCTTGCGTCTCAGTTTTTGATTGAAAATGAAATCAGAGGAATTTAGTATTAATACTGCTATAATGTTGCTGTAGTGATCAGATTGTCCTGACGATTGTTTTGTACACTCTTCATAATGGATTTATAAACGAGAAAGATTTCAAAACATTCATCTCAATTCAATATTTCATATCCCCGTATTTATATATTATTATAGGTAAACAAAAAAAATCAGTGTAATAAGTTAACTATGAATATACAATACATTATCCCTTAAATGTCAACCTGATAGTTTGCACGTTCGTTCGTCTTGACTCAAAGCCACTTGCTGCAAACTTTTCTTCGCGGAAGCTTTGCGTTAAATAAGTGAGATAACGAAATATTTAATCTCTAATCGATATTTTTTGTCCAATTATTTGCCCAGTTAGTTTTGGGATTGAGGTAAACGTTACCTTGCATTCGCTATATAACAGTGGGTGGTGGTCACGAAGATGACGGAGCTAATTTGATGCGTTTCCCCCTTTTGCTGCTACTTTCTTCTTGCAAGATCAGCAGACAGGGTGACCGTCCTCGATTAAATTGCCTTCAGGACTCTTGTAAAAGCCAAAATACGACCAGACCACCGATTTGGTCCTCTTAGATGCTGAAAAATCACCGGAGCGCTGTCACTGCCTTCCGACATTTCGTCTCGTGCAAAAAACAACAACAACACTGCACGCTGCTTCTGCGTCAGACTCATGCTGGCTGGACAGGATTTACCGCAAGTTTTCAAAAGCGTGATAATCAAACACGGTTTTGATGATAATTAAATTTTAAACGGTAATACTAACCGTCAGGGCATTTTATCGTGAAACCGGTAATCGTTCCATCCCTACATATAGTCCAGATATTGAGTCCAGACTTTATAAAACAGGCCTGGTTTTTTTTATGTAACACATAGGTAAGACGCTCCAAGGGAATCAGTTCAAAAATTATCTTACGCCAACCTTTAAGTGATGGAGATTTATCACTAATCCAATTAAGTAAAATATTTTTTCTGGCAGCAAAGGAGAGAATATTAATCAATTTCTTGTTAGCAAATGAAACAATGCATTTATTAGGTATACCCAATACCAGTGAGACTGGGTCAAAATCCAACTGCGTATTAAAGATCTTTTCCATTTCCCCCAGCACCAAAAACCAATACCTTTGCAGTCTGTTACATGACCCATTTGGACAAATTTAAAGGTGACCTTTATCGCAATATTTAGATTTTTTTTTGCACCCTCAGATTCCAGATTTTCACATAGTTGCATCTCGTCCAAATATTGTCCGATCCTAACAAACCATATGTCAGTGGTCAAAGCTCATTTACTCAGCTTTCAGATGATGTATAAATGAGAAATGTACCCTTATGACTGGATTTGTGGTCAAGGGTCACATATATGTTTGTATACTGTGTATATTTATTATGTTTATATAAAAGCATACACATACAGTATATATTTTGAAAATATTTAAATGTATATTTTTATATTCATATAAATATATTTAATATATAAACATTACATATTTTTCTTAAATATATACATGCATGTGTATGTATTGAAACAATGCATTTATTAGGTATACCCAATACCAGTGAGACTGGGTCAAAATCCAACTGCGTATTAAAGATCTTTTCCATTTCCCCCAGCACCAAAAACCAATACCTTTGCAGTCTGTTACATGACCCATTTGGACAAATTTAAAGGTGACCTTTATCGCAATATTTAGATTTTTTTTTGCACCCTCAGATTCCAGATTTTCACATAGTTGCATCTCGTCCAAATATTGTCCGATCCTAACAAACCATATGTCAGTGGTCAAAGCTCATTTACTCAGCTTTCAGATGATGTATAAATGAGAAATGTACCCTTATGACTGGATTTGTGGTCAAGGGTCACATATATGTTTGTATACTGTGTATATTTATTATGTTTATATAAAAGCATACACATACAGTATATATTTTGAAAATATTTAAATGTATATTTTTATATTCATATAAATATATTTAATATATAAACATTACATATTTTTCTTAAATATATACATGCATGTGTATGTATTTATATATACATAATAAATATACACAGTACACACACATATATTATGTGAACAAAAACGTTTATTTTGGATGCGATTAATCGTTTGACAGCACTACTAAATACTACATTATTGCTTTAGAAAAGAAAACATTAATAGCTTATAGACAGAACCTCCAACTGGCTCGAAGCATTCAGTGCTGCTTGATTTCCAGAATCAGTCAGATTTCAATCAGATGCTTCAAGTTAGGGCTGTGCAATTAATCGAAAAACAATTTCGATATCGATGTTGGCCTCCAACGATTATGAAAATACAAACAATCGAGATAAAACGATTATTACGCCCCCATTCCACCCCCTTTTCCAGCGCTGTGCTTTCATTCCTCCATACAAGCCCAATCTCACGAGCAAATCAGTAAAATCATGTAACGTGACTTTTGCAAAATGGGACGTGCTTGATTTCTATAAGAATATGTATTCATGTTTTTAAAACGTGGAAGAGAACTTGCGCTGCTCCTCAGGAAGATATATGCGCTCCGAGACGGAGCAGAACACGGACATGTAAAGTCATCTTTTAGCACCTAAACGGTCAAATACACGCAAAAGTGTGTCAAAATGCGGCGCTTAGTGATTATTCATGTATACCTTTGTTGGTCATGTAATAAATGAGCATAAAGAGTTGAGAATGAAAATACGCGTGTAATGGTAAATAGGATCCGTGCGGCTCTTAAAGTGACAGACGGCTATTTTCCTGCTGCGACTGTGTGCTTAATATTAATCAAACAACAAAAGACAAATTCAAAATCACACACCGCTCCTGAGTGAAGGACTTTTGTAGCTTTAATAAGAAACAAAAAAGTTTAATTCTTACAGTGAAGACTATGCAGTTTTATTTTACATTTGATTATTAATTTCTGTAGTAGGCTGTAGACTTGCATAAAAAAAACATTTTAAAGCACAGTTTGTTTCATTTGTATCTTTTTATTCTATTGTATTTGTTACAATAGAATAATGTTTTTTTTTTTATTACTGACAGTTTAATTATTTTCAATAATTTTGAGGACTTTTTGTTTTGAAATTCCGCTGTCATTGCAACCTTATTTACAGGAAATATGTATTTGATATGTATCACTATCTTTAAATCATTCATATAAAGTTTTGGTCAAATGGCCCCCTCATAATCGTGTTAAATAATCGTGATTACAATATTGGCCAAAATAATCGTGATTATGATTTTTGCCGTAATCGAGCAGCCCTACTTCAAGTAGACTATGGCCAGTTAAGGGTTATGCCACGTCATTCTGAATGTGGAAAGACATCTTTAAACCCTTGAATTATGACCAGAATCATTTCCGGGAGTGAAAGTGCCATTTTCTCCCCTCAGATCACTGTATGGTGAACTTCATCAAGGAGAACCTGCTGGGGTCAGTGAAGGAGTTCAGAAACCGCTTCATCAACCCCATCCAGAACGGCCAGTGCGCCGACTCCACGCTGACTGATGTCCGAGTCATGAAGAAGCGCGCACACATCCTCTACGAGATGCTGGCAGGATGCGTCCAAGTAAGCCAGAAGACCACAGCCAGTGTATTCAGTGCTAGTTCATAATGAACAGACTTGTAAAAATCTTGTCTTCCACAGAGAAGAGACTATACTGCCCTTACAAAATTCCTGCCGCCAAAACACGAGTATGTGTTAGCGATACGGTTAACACCCATTCAGTGCAAGCTTTACCGATACTACCTGGATCACTTCACAGGTACGACTCTGCATTATATTCACTTCAGTTAATTTCGCATTTGCTCTGTTAAAGATCACATTTTTTCCTAATTATTTTCATAATATACAGCGGTGGCCAAAATGATTAGAACACTAGTATTCTCAGCTGCTAAAAATGGTTTTAAGTCAGTTATTTCTATCTTTTGCTGTAGTGTGTCAGTAGGAAATATCAGTTTACATTTCCAAGCATTCATTTTGCCATTAATTGTAATAATCCAGTGAAATATTCGTCTGAGAACAGAGAGATCTGATCATCATCAGTCTGTCTGGAGTGACATGAAGAAACAGAACAAACCGAGACAGACTCAGTACAGAAGAACTGTGGCAACGTCTCCAAGTAGGTCGTGGTCGATAAAAATGTCTCCACGATCTGCTTTTGAAGAAATATCGCAGTATCGTGCTACAGCGCCACATACATTCACATCAGTGTTAACTCAGCGGTCAAGTTGCTCTCACGGGACACTGCGTTTAGTCACAATCACAAAAGTACATTATTTGCATGTGCTTTAAAGCCTTGCCGGTTAAACATTTCATTCACGCGCTCTTCTGATGTGCACTTTTTCTGAGCGCATGCACCCGAAGCGCGCGCACTAAAAACCCTGTCAAACAGCACCTGATTAAGTTACTGGACTAAGTTATCTTTTGCGCTAATACTGTTAAAACACACAAGGCTTACATATAGACTTGGTTATGCCTAAAATAAAAGTAAACAGTTGAGAGAAACGGACGCGTGTCTGTATATTAGATGCATGCAGCTCTTAAAGGGACAGTACTAAACATGCTGCCGACTGTCATTAAAGGGATAGTTCACCATAAAAATTTATTTCTGTCATTATTTACTCACTCACATGTTGTCCCAACCCTGTATTAATTTCTTTCTTGTGCTGAACACAAAAGAAGATATTTTGAAGAATGTGGGTAACCAAACATTTGCTTGTCCACATTGACTTGAAAAAAATACTATGGGCTATTCCATGTTCTTCAAAATAGCGTTTATGTTCAACAGAAGAAAGAAGCTCATTCAGGTTTAAAACAACTTTTGAGTGAGTGAATGATGGTATAAAAATAAAACACTTTATTTTTGGGTGAACTATTCCTTTAATGTTAATAAAACAAGAAAACACAAAGAGAAAAATAACTCGCTACTCTTGACTGAAAAACTTTAAGACCGTTGCTTTAATAGGAATCAAAAGTGTTTTATTTTATATTTGTTCATTCAATTTCTTGAATGCTCCTGCTAAATACACCTATCGTACTTGAAAATAAAACACTGTTTGTTTTATTTGTATATTATGTGTATTTGTAATGTGTATCTTTGTTCTTATTTTTTAATAACAAAGATAAAATAATGACAAAGATTTTTATCTTCGCCCACTTTGGCCTAAATATCCGCCATTCTTTTTTAATATTTTTTTTATTTCTTTGTCTTTATAATAGGGAAATTAGTTTGGCTGTAATGCTCAGACAACTTGCAAAATAGAAAATCCAACATGACACAGAATCGTGATAAAATCGAGATATTTATTTTTAAAAAAAAAACTGTGATATGATATTTTTGCCAATATCTCCAAGATGCTTCAAGAAACCTACCTGCAAAGCTACAGTACTGTTAAAAGTGCGCATAGTTTTTCAGGGAGCTTTGCAGGTAGCTTTCTTGAAGCGTCTTTGAGACACAGTTCTTCTGGACTGAGTCTGTCTCGGTTTGTTCTGTTTCTTCATGTCACGCCAGACAGACTGATGATGATCAGATCTCTGTGTGCAGCACAAACATCTCACTGCATTATTACAATTAATGGCAATTAAATGAATGCTTTGGAAATGTAAACTGATATTTCCTACTGACACACTACAGCAAAAGATAGAAATAACTGACTTAAAACCATTTTTTTAGCTGGTGAAAATACTAGCGTTCTAATAATTTTGGCCACCACTGTATGTCTCTGGATTTAACAGGGCAAATAGACATAAGGCCTTGTGAACAGTAAAAAAAAAAAAATAGTTTTGATGATTAAAATCCATCTATTTTCTGCTTGATGTAAAATATTCCTGAGTGAAACTGAATATTGAGTCAAATGCTTTGTCATGTTGAGTTTTAATGGTCAAATATGCGATTCAGATCATGCAGTCTCTCAGCTTAAACCCTGAAATAGGAGTTTGGAGATTTGAGTCTCCTGAGGTGAAACCAGTCTTTCCCCCCTGCTCTCATTTTTTCAATTAAGTGGTTTAGCGGTGTTATAGCTCAGGCCGCGATTGTTCTGAAGCAGCTCCGCAGCTGGGAGAGGAAGAATGGCAGCTGGCACCAGGCCGCGGGGCGATCTGAACCAATTCCCACGTCCTTATCTAATGAAGAGCTTTAGGAGAAGTTCCCAGCTAGAGGCTCATTAGGCCGGCTTTCCTCTGAGCCCGCTGCTATGCTACTGCGCTGCTGTTGTGACTGTAGGTGCATACCCCCAGAGACCACCACCAGACGCTGTCTTTGCCTTAATGATTGCACTTTTGTCCTGGTGGCCTGCTTTACCCAAACCCTGATCCAATTTCATGCTGCATTGAGGTGAACTCGCATTCGGCATTTTAGACGGTGTTAAAGCTGCTGTGACTCTTTTTTTTTATTCAAATACTATCCCAGCTTTGTATGCAGCGATGACCGTTCTCTGTCCCTGTTTATACCTGGTATTAGGATGTGTAAATATGAAGAGGAAAAAATAAAACGGTGTAGGTGCATACCCCCAGAGACCACCACCAGACGCTGTCTTTGCCTTAATGATTGCACTTTTGTCCTGGTGGCCTGCTTTACCCAAACCCTGATCCAATTTCATGCTGCATTGAGGTGAACTCGCATTCGGCATTTTAGACGGTGTTAAAGCTGCTGTGACTCTTTTTTTTATTCAAATACTATCCCAGCTTTGTATGCAGCGATGACCGTTCTCTGTCCCTGTTTATACCTGGTATTAGGATGTGTAAATATGAAGAGGAAAAAATAAAACGACTAGATTTATAAATAACACATCACTGATAGTTTTGAAAAATAAACTTTTTAAAGGGATATGGTTTCTTCAAATGTGACAATATTAGTCACTAATGTTGTGCATTGCTGCGATCACCTAGACTTTGTTGATGTGCAGCATGTAATGCATCCAAAAATATGCATTCTAACTCCACTTTACTGCAATCCTGCAGATTTAAAGTTTGCATTCTTTTAATTTAAGAGGTCACACAATCACAAGTCTTCACATGACTTCATAAATTCACAGGTCAGAGCCGAATTGAATTTTAGAACTTTGGAAAGCAGCAACATTCATATGAGCTTGCATTTCCTGTCTCACACATTTAGATGAATGGAAAGCGTGGTGTGACTGATTGAGCTGAATCAGAAGCGTGAATGAGCAACAGTAAACTGAAGTGCTTTGCTAGCGGCTTAACTAAACTTAAAGGGTTAGTTCACCCAAAAATGAAAATTAGCCCATGATTTACTCACCCTAGGTGTATATGGCTTCAATGAATCCAATCAGAGTTATATAAAAAAATGTCTTTGATCTTCCAAGCTTTCGAATGGCACTCAGCGGGTGTTACAGTGCATCAGTCCAAAAGAAGTGAAATTAAGCGCATACATCCATAGTAAAACGTGCCTCACACGGCTCCAGGGGGTGAATAAAGAGCATTTGATTGAACAGAAGAACTAATGAGAAGCTGACGTACAAATCGTTGATCCACATTGGTGGTAGAGAGGCTGTACGTTTTGAATTCATATAAATGCACATTTTATCATTGTTTTGAAACACTAGCTTGTAGATAAAGTCAAGACTAGCGTAATCATACGAGCCGCAAAAAACGTTTGATTTCTAGGGACTTTAAACAGTCAGCTAAAGCACAACACATTTACAACATTGTATTACAGTAGCATTCTCAATATAATGTTATGACAGATTGGCATTGCATATCTTCCACTGTGTTTTCATTTTCAAAGTGATTCCAGTCATTACTACAACGCCATAGCGTCAGTCCTCTAGTCTGGGTGGCATAACGTTCTAATGGTAACCAATCAGACCTCAAGATAACACAAAATGCCTCCATAACTGATCAGAATTATTAGATTTATTTTTAAGTCACGCAATCATCGCTTTCATGATGGATTATCACTGTTGCTCAGATACCATCTCTTCAGGACCTGTGCAATATTCAGTATCCTAGAGTTTCTTTTTAAACATAGCCAGTCATTTGTTTTGCAAATCTGCTTGGTGTACTGCAAAAATGACACGCAGCAGTTTCAAGATGTTTGTAGCAAAGCCTTTCTTGCAAATGCATGTTTTTTTGTTGTTGTGGTTTTTGAGTGGAGGATTTTGTTGCTTTGCTTTTCTAAGCATCAGTGTGAAAACAGGCAGCGTGAGCCTCTCACAGTGCTAAGAGCTTGTTTACCTGCTCAGTTAATCCTCTGGCTAATCTGAATTCAGGATTTAGGCCGCTGCGGTGCGCTGTGCTCTGGCACGCTTATGGAGCTTATAATATGACAAAACTATTTGAATGAATGACTAGTGTCATTTAACAAAACTGAATTTTATGTGGCATTTAACATAGTTCTGAATTAGATTTGTTTTTACTTGAATATTTAACATTTGCAATTTAACACAATTTAATGGTTTTTTTTAATAGACATGTATTTTCAAACAGCGGATTTTTGTTCTGAATTGTTAAGCCTCGTACACACTGGGACGATTATTGTGCGCGCTTATCGCCTGTGTTTTTCGACGCGTCTTTTGTGTTCATACCCAAGCGTTTTTTGTTTTGGATGGGGGAAGTCGTGGCCTAATGGTTAGAGAGTCGGACTTGTACACGCTGTGTGTGTGCACTTAGGATGGGTTAAATGCAGAGCACTAATTCCAAGTATGGGACGCCATACTTGGCCACGTCACGTCACTAAAAAAATTAAATTGCAATTTTCGCTGGCGATGAGCCGAGTGAACGTGCAAATTCACTCCCTGACATTAGATGGCGCTTAATGAAAAACAGAAATACCTACACATCGAATCCTATTTGATCTGCAATTCCTCTCCATAACAACTCCCTCTTATCGAGATTTTTGTAGTCGCTGTCGCGTTTGTCATAAAGCCCTTTGTGTTCAGACACCAATGAGACCAGCAGCTCTACATTCATCTCGCCTCGATGCATCTTCTTGGTCTACTTACTTCCTCTTCGTCGTTAGGTATCAATGTGTGCTCGGCAAGACCGTTTTGTGCTTGAGCGCCACCAAGTCGTGTTTTACTGTAACTTCAGCAGCTCCAGGCACGTGAACAAAAGTGCCAATCTCATTGGTCGGCCCGTTTTTAACGCGGCGTGTCAAACCACAAAAACGAGCCCGAGGCGTTTTTTTTGTGTTTAAAAGCCTAAATTAATCTGTTTATCATATTGAGCTATTCGCGAGACTTGCATTAAACTGCTCAATTTATACGGATTTATACGCTTTTTTGACACTTTTGGATGTTCTAGATTTTGTTTACTTAGACTTTCAGTGGCGGTTTCATAAAAAATATCGGTAACACTTGAGTTTAGACCTATTCTCACTATTAACTAGTTGCTTATTAGAATGTATAGTACTAGCATATTGGCTGTTTATTAGTGCATATAACACACATATTAATGCCTTATTTCGCATGACCATATTCTAGATCCTTTAATCCACCCCATACCTAAACCTAACAACTACCTTACTAACTATTAATAAACAGCTAATTGGAAGTTTAAAATTGGAAGGCAAAAGTCATAGTTATTAGTGAATACCTGTTCCCTAATCTAAAGTGTTGCCAAAATATCTGAACTTGTGTTTTGACGATGAACCAAAGTCATACAGGTTTGGAATGAGGTAAGGTTGATTAAATGATGACAGGATTTTCATTTTTGGTTGAACAATTGCCGTAACTCTGCTGATTAGAATAGCAGCACCTTAACTGTTGTTTTTTTCTCTTCACACTAACAGGGATACTTCGACGAGGACAGTATGGAGGAGTTCATAGCCTCAGAGACAGAGGAGTCCTCCATGAGTTTGACCTCTGAAGATGAGAAGCCCAAAAGGTTTGAGACGAGTCTCAACTCTTCCTTGGTAACTGTCCTGTTTGCTGGCTGTGTAATGACTGATCTGGTTCTCTAAACCCCCGTACAGAAAGAAGAAGCGAGGCAAAGGGAAAGAGCAGAGCTCAGACAAGTCCGACAGCGATGACCTGGAAGTGATTAAGGAGTGGAACACCAGCTCTCGTGGAGGAAACCCCGAGGGGCGCAACAGAGCAGAGCCTGTGGAAGAGGGTATGACTGAGCTTACTGACAAAATCATCTCTTCAGATAGGAGTTAAGCAGTGCTGTTGTTACTAATAATGGTTAAAGGGATAGTTCACCTGAAAATTAATATTCTGACATTGACTCACCCTCAAGTTGTTCCAAATCTGTGTGAAAGAAGATATTTTAAAGAATGTTGGTAACCAAACGATAATGGGTTTTTGCAGATATCTCGAAAAGCAGGGTGGCCGATATAAAGCCGATATAATTGTATTTATTTTAATTAATATGTAAGAAATTTGAAATCGTTTGAAAATGGGTTAAAAAATAAATAACTCCTAAACATACTTCTACTTCAGATGACAAAGTATTTTTCACAAATAAATAAAAATATAATTAAAAAAAGTAAACACTGTAACCAACAGGGCACTCAGTATTCTGGGAAGTTTGTGTGCATTGGGAATCATATTTTTTTCAAATAAAGCCAAGGTAACACTCATTTTACGTACAGCACACAGTGAAAATGACATGAATATGACAGTGGGCAAATGCATAAAGCGCAGCAGAGTTTGAAATCAAAAGCACACTTCACAAGATCGCACAGCTGGATTTGACTAAGTTTGCAAGGTTTATGAAATTAGATGTTTATTAGTCATTCAAAGATTGGTTTAAATGATATAAATGCATATTTGCTGAATGCTGACGGCAAACGAGAAAGTATTATAATGTTTGCCTTTATATTACTAATAATATAAAAGCATTTGTTATAATACTTTTTGTTTACATTTTAATTCCTTTGTTTAACCGTTCTATCGGATTATTAGACAGACTTCTATCAGTATTAGACAGAACTGTTAACGACGACAGCGAACAAGATGGAGAATGTGAGCATCGAAAGCGTCGGCCAAACAGGAAAGCTTATCGGCCGATGCCGATATTTGAAAAGTGCCAGATATCGGCCGATATATCGGTCGATCACTAGTTGACAGTAGCCATTGACTTCTATAATATTTTTCTATACTGTGGAAGTCCGTGGGGACCAGCAACCGTTTGGTTACCAACATTCTTCAAAATATCTTTTTTTGTTTTCAGCACAAGAAAGAATATCTGAGGTTGAGTAAAGGATGACATTGTTGTGTGGACTGTCCTTTCAACAGAAAAAAAAAAAAATCCTTTCATTGACCGATACTTATGACCAAGATTATATTTTTTACAGTTAGTTTTATAACGGTTCACACACATGCAAAATTCTATAAATTAACACTTACTTTACACACTATTTACAATGTACTAATACACTAATAATACACGATTTAATATTTCACGTTTAAAAAAAAAATGATTACATTTTTAAAAAATTATTCATTAGAATGATGTTGGTAGATTTTGGACCTGACACTAGATGCAATAAAACAACTTTTTTTGTTGAAAACTACGGATGCATTGCACGTCTTCTGCAAATATGGCCCCAACGGTGTGTATCTGTGATGTTTTCCTCAGTTCGGCCGTCGAACTCGGGTCCTGGCAGCCCATCACCTGACTGGTACAAAGAGTTTGTGACCGAGCCAGATTCTGAGGTGCTGGAGCATTCTGGGAAAATGGTGCTTCTTTTTGAGATTCTCCGCATGGCTGAAGAATTGGAAGAAAAAGTGTGAGTTAAGTTTTGTCAGAGTAGCATCTCCGAATTCGTTGTCTTCCATGTCATTCGGTCATGTGTGTGACGGTCACGTGTCCTGTGTGCTCAGGTTGGTGTTCAGCCAGTCTCTCATTTCTCTGGACCTCATTGAAGATTTCCTGGAGTTGGCAGGCAAAGCCAAAGAGGAAGGCAAGCTTTCGCCGTACAAAGGTCAGGCACTTTTAGCAATGTTTTCCCTCAGCCTTAATCACGGTGCTTTGTAATCGGTTTGATTTTCTGTGCTAGAGATTTCTGCCACTCAGAGTCTGCATGCTTTTCATACTTGATATATTCTTTTACAAATAATAACCGGATATTGTATCCTTTGTATTGTGCAGTGCATCATTTTAAATTCTTACTATGTCATTATGAAATCAAAACTCTAGTGCTGTCAAACGATTAATCGCGATTAATCGCATCCAAAATAAAAGTTTTTGTTCACATAATATATGTATGTGTGCTGTGTATATTTATTATGTAAATATAAATGCTCACACATGCATGTATATATTTCAGAAAAATATGTTATGTTTATATATTAAATATATTTATTTATAATATAAATTATATGAATATAATATTTTCAAAATATATACTGTATGTGTGTGTGTGTGTGTGTGTGTGTATATATATATATATATATATATATACACACATAATAAATATACACAGAACACACACATACATTATGCAAATGAAAACTTTTATTTTGTAAGCGATTAATCGTGATTAATTGTTTGACAGCACTACAAAACTCACACTAGTTGTTGTAGGTTTTTATTGTACGCAATGAGTTAGTCCATACTTCCAAAGAGAAAAACATGTTCAAAACCTTTTGAAATGCAATGACTTGTTCCGCGTATTATACGACTTTCTCTTTTGTCTGTCTTGACTTCATATGGTTTGTACGGTGGCCCATGCTGTGAGTGTTTTGTTGAATGTTTATGGCAAGTCCTGTAGTTTTTATTTGAATTATATTTGCTATAAATTTAACATTCATTTCAGCAAATAAGCGAGCACTGATCCAGTGAGTGCAAACTGTGGTTACATGCGGAGACTCGTCTGATATTTGCGCACACATCTGACACAGATCTGGGTTAAGTGCCCGCAGAAACACACAAATATGCGCATGTAAACATAAAGTCTCTGGAATAAGGTCACGGTCCTAATTAAACCCTCGCAGCTGTTTTTACTTTCGTTTTGAAAATGATTAGGCCTTTTTTATTTTGCAAAAAAATGTTAGCTTAAGGCTTTGCCATTTGTAATGAAAAGATCACAGAGGAATAATTGGAAACATATTGAAATGTTAGTTATGAACACGAGTGTGGGAGGCCACAATATTAATTGCTGAACGTGAGTTCTTTGGGCTTTGCCACCTATGTAGGGTACATGCTTTCCCCTGAGCTCTCCATGTACAGCAAACCCTACCAGGGCTGACAGCTGCATTCAATATTTGCTCGAAACTGATTGTTGACTGGCTGTGCTGATGTTTTTCTCCAGGTGAGGGCAAGTGGTTCAGAAACCTTGACTACTATCGTCTAGATGGTTCAACGAATGCCGTGACCAGGAAGAAATGGGCAGAGGACTTCAATGACACCAGTAATGTTCGGTAAAGGCACTTTTCCCTTTAGAGTGCAGGGCTCCAGACTCATTCTTCCCACTGGTCGCTCGTTTGCGACTAACTTTATCAGTTGGTTGAGCACAAAAGCAGTGTTAAGTCGCTGGGGTATATTTGTAGCAATAGCCAACAATACATTGTATGGGTCAAAATTATAGATTTTTCTTTTATGCCAAAAATCAAGATCATGTTCTATGAAGATATTTTGTAAATTTCCTACCGTAAATATATCAAAACTTCATTGATTAGTAATATGCATTGTTAAATAAAGGCAATTTTCTCAATATTTTGAGTTTGTTGCACCCTCAGATTCCAGATTTTCAAATAGTTGCATCTCGGCCAAATATTGTCCTATCCTAACAAACCATACATCAATGGAAAGCTATTTATTCAGCTTTCAGCTGATGTATAAATCTCAATTTCGAAAAAATTGACCGTTATGACTGGTTTTGTGGTCCAGGGTCACATTTGGTCGCGATTTTTGTTTTTTATCAACATTTAATCAATGCGTGCTGATGAACTTTTATCATAGTTTATAGTTATATGGAAGCGAAAGTGGTTAACATTCAGCCCGTTGTTTTTCATCAGTAGTATTATTTGTGATTTGAATTTTGTGAACGGGAGTTCCTCTTTTGCCGTGTTATAAGCCTCGGGCTTCAGATGCTTTCGATTTCGCCATCTTGTTGTCACGTTTTGCAAGAAAAGATTATTGTCTGTTTGGCTTACGTACATCTATACAGCTTTCACTTTTTAAGACTAAAACGAAAGATGGATTCATTGTTATTCTTAATTAAAAAAGCACAACAACCATAAAACGGTAAGAGAGCCTACAATGCCAAACTAGCTTACACAACGTTTATTAACAAAACCGAATAAGATGAGGCATACACCACATGCTGTATTATATACCGACTACTAAATTACAGCATGTTTCACAAACACTGAGGAATCAAATAAAAAAAAAAATAAAAGAGAGCCTCCATAGCATAACGCCAGGTAAACGGCAAAGATAACAAGCTTTTCAAAATAAAAATGTAACTTGCTTTTGGTGACAGTGCTTGCATGTTTTTTTTTCCCCCACAAGAATACCAGCATGTTTAACTTCTCTGGTTTAAGAAGCTGTCTTTTACTTTACTTTAGCATTAAAACCATCCATCGTTTCCTTAATATTCGCGTCATTTTTGCTGCGCGCAGCTTCGCGCTCTTGTTGACGCGGCGAGTATAAACCAGGCTCAAACGAGCAGCGCGGTTTCTTTATGCTTTGAGTTTCGTTATGCGTTTGATGTTTCTCATATGCAACAGAAGTGGCAGCACTTACGAGCGACCGCACACAAAATTTAGTCGCACGGGCAGAAAAAATGGTCACAAAATATGACCATTTGGTCGCAGTCTGGAGCCCTGGAGTGTCAAACAGTGGATCCGTTTCTCGCTTTTCCATGAAAGCACTTGTGTTCTTGTTCTTCTCCTCCTCAGGGGGCGATTGTTCCTCATCTCAACCAGAGCTGGTTCTCTTGGGATCAACTTGGTAGCTGCAAACAGGGTCATAATTTTCGACGCCTCATGGAACCCATCCTACGACATTCAGAGTATTTTCCGAGTCTATCGCTTTGGCCAAGTGAAGACCGTGTTCGTCTACAGGTTTTTGGCTCAGGTGAGAAATGTAGTTTTATTTGTTGTGTTTATTGCATGGAGAAATATACAGGTTTATTCACAGACAGGGCAGATCAGATCTGTAATGTTTTTTGACATGATTCTTTTCTGTAGGGAACCATGGAGGACAAGATCTATGACCGGCAGATCGCCAAACAGTCGCTGTCCTTCAGAGTTGTAGACCAACAGCAGATTGAACGCCACTTTACCATGAACGAACTGACGGAGCTGTACGCGTTTGAGCCCGACCAGCTGGACGATCCATCTGAGAAGAAGAGCAAGCGGGCCACACCCATGCTGCCCAAGGTGAAAACCGCTTCATACCACCCGCTTTTCTCTGTTTTGTCTGTCAGCAGAAAACATAGTAGTGTGTTGTTTCAATTTGTCAAGCGAAATCACATTTATTTGTATAGCACTGTTCACAATGCACATCGTTTCAAAGCAGCTTTACAGAAAGCACAATGATAATTTTGACAAGATTTCAATATTCTCATGCCATACAGTTGCATTAAGCCGATTAGAGCTGGGCGAGAATATAGTCATAGAGTCTGGATTTGCTGTGTAGTGTATCGATTACCTGCGTTCATATAGTATATTCGATCACACTTTATTTTAAGCTCCAATTCACTAACCATTAACTACGACTTTTGCCTCGAACTCCTAATTTGCTTCTTTTTAATTAATAGTTAGTAAGGTAATTAAGTTTAGGTGTTGGCTAGGATTAGGGATGTAGAATATGGTCATGTGCTTTATAAGTACTAATAAACAGCCAATATGTTAATAATAGGCATGCTAATAAGCAACTAGTTAATAATAATGAATTGGTCCCTGTACTAAAGTGTTGCCTTATATTCATATTAAAAGTTGGATATATGTGACCCTGGAGCACAAAAGCAGTGTTAAGTCGCTGGGGTATATTTGTAGCAAGAGCCAACAATATATTGTATGGGTCAAAATGATTGATTTTTTTTTTACGCCAAAAATCATTAACAAAAGAAGTAAAGATCATGTTCCATGAAGATATTTAGTAAATTTCCTACTGTAAATATCGTAAACGTAATTTTTGATTAGTAATATGCATTGCTAAGAACTTCGTTTCGACAACTTTAAAGGCTATGTTCTCAATATTTAGATTTTTTTTGTTTTGTTTTGTTTTTTGCACCCTCAGATTCAGGTAAAGATCATGTTCCATGAAGATATTTCCTACCGTAAATATCGTAAACGTAATTTTTGATTAGTAATATGCATTGCTAAGAACTTCGTTTCGACAACTTTAAAGGTGATTTTCTCAATATTTAGATTTTTTTGTTTTGTTTTTTGCACCCTCAGATTCAGGATTTTCAAATACTTGTATCTCGGCCAAATATTGTCCTATCCTGACATACATCAATAAAAAGCTTATTTATTCAGCTTTCAGATGATGCATACATCTCAATTTCGAAAAATTGACCCTTATGTCTGGTTTTGTGGTCCAGGGTCACATATAGTACATCAGTACATTTTGTTAACAAATCACTGAGCGATAATATAGTTTACGTCCTCAGATTCAGGATTTTCAAATACTTGTATCTCGGCCAAATATTGTCCTATCCTGACATACATCAATAAAAAGCTTATTTATTCAGCTTTCAGATGATGCATACATCTCAATTTCGAAAAATGGTTTTGTGGTCCAGGGTCACATATAGTACATCAGTACAGTTTGTTTACAAATCACTGAGCGATAATATAGTTTACGGTTTTTTTTGTCTTTTACCGTTAATGTAACACCAAAACACTTAAAGAAATCATACAAGAATGATGCGACAAATACATTTACCTTGCAAGCATTAATTTTTTTCTGAACATCTCTCTCACAAACACCTTTGTGTTTCAATTTCTGTGCTTCTATTGGGTCTTCATTAGTCTGTTGTAAAAGCATCACACTGTGTTCCTGTGACCTAATATTTAATTGCATTGTTGATTGATCAGCCATCGTGAGCTTAAGCACTAAGTGATCCAAGACTGCCCGTAATGAAAGAAATCTCTCTGTAAACCCAAAATCCGCCTCAAGCCTGCAGAATCACTGCTAAAGTTAAATGCTCCTGGCCTGTGTTCTGTGCACGTTACCTTTTGATGTTCACCAGGATTGAGACACTGTTATTTTCTCATGCGCCTGGTTTCCAAAGCATTCAGTCTTCCCGGAGGGATTGGAGGAACAGTGCTCAGCTCTCATCTTAATAGTTCTGTCCCCTTCATCTCTGAGTCTATCTAAGCACAGGTGCGCAGTCACAGGAGAGAACCCCTGAAGATTTTACAAGACCACGTCGGCCTTCGAGTGGGTGTCCAATCTTTCACAACAGCACACAGCTGCACACTGCGACCTCCGTGACCCTTGTTTACTGAAGAGTTTTATTCTGCAGAACCGATGATGCTGGGATCCTTTAATTGGAGGCAAAGCATCCAGTACACATCCTACAAGCGTGTCCAAAGCGCACAGCTGTGCAGATATTTGTCTTGTGTACCACAGAAGGTTTATATTGGGGAAGATACAGCCCCCCACATCTCTCTGCTGGAGTCCTCAATGTTTTATCATGAGCTGCTCAGTGTATGTTTGAGAAGCTTGTTCTTGATCAAGCTTTTATTCGGAGATGTAGCCCTACCTTTGTATGCAGCAGATGACCACATTTGGCCATATGTGCACCAGAATGTAGCAAGTCAGCTGTTATGGATGGAATCTGCTGCCTGTAATCGTCTGAAGATGAGTCAGTCATCCCTCAAAGCCTGCAGTCATATCTCTATTTCTCACAGTAACCTCGCCAAGTTTATGGAACACAGGAAATATTTCTAAACCTGGCAGACATCTGCCCATCGCTCTTTCCTTACTTTGTGCAATGTGTCTGCATCTTGATCTTTTTTTTTTTCTTTCTTATAAAGCCAAAAGAATATGACACTTGCACTTGTTTTGTAAACACAAATCTCATGTTCTTTGGACAGAGTACTTAGATGCGTTGAACTATTAGCGAACATAAATAAAATAGCTAGTTTTCAATGCCTTAATTGTATGTACACCCCTAAATTGTTAGTTAAAATCGTACAACAAACCCGTTATAATTTTGAAAATATTCTATTTATTGTAGGAAGGAAATGACTGCTGTCAAATCGATTAATCGTGATTAATTGATTACGTGTACTGTGTGTATATATAAACATACAGACATGTATATATTAAAGAAATATATGTATTATATGCAGTGCCGTGAAAAGGTTTTTTCCCCTTTATTTTTTGCATATTTGTCACACTTAAAAGATTCAGATCATCAAACTAATTTTAATAATACACAAAGATAATGCAAGTAAATACAAAATGCAGTTTTTAAATGATGATTTCATTTATTAAGGGAAAAAAGGGGAGTTAAATTTCACTAGCCACACCCAGGTCTGATTACTGCCAGACCTGTTGAATCAAGAAATCACTTAAATAGAACCTGTGTGACAAAGTGAAGCATGCTTAAAGAGCAACACATCATGCCGTGATCTAAAGAAATTCAAGAACAGATGAGAATCAAAATAGTTCATATGTATCAGTCTGGAAAGAGTTATAAAGCCATTTCTAAGGCTTTGGGACTCC
>NW_015507320.1:0-1375 GCF_001515645.1 Sinocyclocheilus grahami | reverse complement strand
AACAAGAGATCATCTTTTCCATGCAGTCTTTTTCACGGTTGTGATGCAGAAGGGGTTCCTCACATGGCAGCATCCAGCCATGTTTTAATTTAGCCACTTAGCCAGAAATTACCATCACTCATCCAGTCGGGATTGTGGAGGGTATAGGCCAGGCCTGGCGTGATTGTGCTTGCTTTCGCCACATGTTTTTATTTTCCAGCTATCGAAGCCACTTACTGAAAAGTCTTGATGTGGACGGATCTGTAGCTGTGCTCTCCATTACACTCTGCTGTAATGCAGAAGGCATGGCTCTGTTTTTGGTACCTGTCTTACTTCTGTTATCTTTATTTCTTGAAACAAACCTTGATCTGGTTAATCATGATAGGCTCTTTGGAGGACGATTGAGGCTTGCTCACTTTGTTCCTCAGATTCTGTTTATCCAAACTTTTCTGTAGCAATTTAGTAAGCAGTCCTAAATTTAGAAACCCGAGGCTTTGCTTTTTGAACGTTGTGATGATTATGATTAATTTTGTTTTTGTTTTATTCTGTTTGTTGTCTCTGCTAAATCGGCTGATGACGTAACTATCACACATTTATGTTCATGTGCTTGGGATCCAGCAGATGTTTCTAGATCTTGAAGGCATTTCAATGTAAAGCACAGGCAAGACAAAGAAAAGCAAACAATAGCTGTAGAGTAATTTTAAACCATGTTTGTACGAGGCCTGGATGTGAATTGCGCACCGCTCAGGTGTTGTTTTCAATAACTGCGTAGTCATGGATACCAGAGTTGCATGAGAGCCTCTGAAGTTATTTTAAATATCAACACTTGGAGGCGGTCTTTTTTTATTTTTAGCTTTGCAGCACAAACTAACTGCTAATTGGCTATTGTATTTATTTATTTGTTATGAGATAAAAGAGCTTACATTATGAAAGTATGCTGTAACTTTTTTGGAACCCAAAACTTGTTCAGAAACACCATTTCTTTGAGCTAAACTGCAAAAACGACACATTTAGAATCTGTGTAACTTTTTAATGTCAAGTGCATAAGTACATCCACGTGTGACTCCTGATTAGGTGATCAGAATCTGGCCATCTAGTCACAGTGAGGTGAAAATGAAAAATTGTTTTAAAGTTACAATGAAATGGAGGTAGTGAGGCATCTTTACTTCTCTATTGTGACGTACATTCGCGTGTAACGGATTATTAAAAAAAAAAAAGAAGCTTGCCAGGGGCAGGTTAATCAGGCAAAATTTTTGGAGAAATTAATCTGCATGACCATATTTTAAATCCCTTAATCCTACCTCGTACCTACATTTTTAATAAGAAGCAAATTATGAGTTTACCAACATAAAAGTTAAAGTTAATAGTTTGTTAATAGTGAGAATTGGTCCCCAAA
>NW_015507319.1:131722-156677 GCF_001515645.1 Sinocyclocheilus grahami | reverse complement strand
GGCTGACTAAATACTTTTTTTCCCCACTGTATATATATAGTTTTAAAATGATGAAAATTATCGTAATAGTTTTAGTTAACATTAACAACACAATAAGACTTGAAATGTATATTTCAAATACAATTTTGATATTACATTGACTGTAAAGACTATTAAGCTCCTTCCTTGCTTTTTGTTAATCTGGAAATTCAACAATACACTAATTTAATTACAAAATAAGTATGTAAAGGCAAACTTCTGACATTTTAATTTAAATGTTCATGCAACATTCTCCAGGTAAGCATTGTGAAATTATAACTTTCTCCTACACATTTACGTCTAAGCAAACTTTTGTCATATTCAGAGTAAATTGAAGACCTTATTCTAATATTTATTTAAAGAAAATATTGACCAGGGATGTACAAAAGAGAGTGAATTATTGTGATAATACATTTAATACTGAACATAGGCTGTATGCTAGATAATGTTAAAATAGTCAATGTATTAACGTTAAAGTGAACCATGTCACATGATATACTGTTCAAGGTGCATCCACTCAGACAGCATTATCTGAAACTCAATCCTAAAACGATGATATTTAAGAGAAATATCACTTTCTCTCAACTTAAACAGCATAAGAACCCCATGAGACGAACTCCACAGGTTAAAGCAAGAAATACAGTCTTAAGATGTCTTAAAAAAGCATCGACTTACGTTGAGCGAGGGCTGTCTGGGGAACGGTCAGAGGCCTCGTTTGATGTGCTTCCTCTATTCTTTTTTAAGAGTAAAGGTCACTGGTTTTGCAGTCACCTGTTCAGGCCGACTGACATTCAAAGTTTTTCATAGCTTGTGGCTTTAAATGAAATCCCAGGGTAAAAACATCCATCCCTTATCAAAAAAAAAAAAAAGGCCTGCACTGTTTCTACAGAGAATTCACATCTTCCTGCAAGGTTTCTGGATCTTCAGAAATTATATCAAAGTCCACATTTAACCTTTACCGTCGCAGGAAAAACGATGGGCTGGAATAATGTGTATGAGGCTTATGATGGCCGTCTACACGGTGTGATAAGGAGGAAAAGGATAAGTGATGACACCGTGGAGGGGGAAGTGTCGCTGTCATAATGTGCAGTGGTAATTATAAGTCTTACTCTCTCCGGGCGCCGAGCCGAGCTTCTCGACATGCCGAGGAGCTGCTGTATTTGCATCATCTGCCCCAGGCATCTGCCGCAGCCTTGCGAGAGTATGAAATTGAGTTTATTTACGCCACCCACTCTTAGTAGCGCACAATATCACTCATCACGATTCTCTGCAGGAAAATCACACACACGGCGGGCCGACGAGAGTCCAACAATCAGATGTGCTTTATGTTGTAACGAATCAGCTCATGGGAAATATTAATAATTAACCATAACTAGTTATAATTAATTATGAATATTTTAGATCCGCTGTAGATATTTAGCTGACCTCTCAGGGTCAACTGTCTTGTCAATTCTAAGAACGTTAATTTCCTGGTTAAGGGAAATAACTTTCTTACTGTACAATTCTACAAAAGCTTGTAGCATAAATCTGCATGATTAAGTGACTCCAGTTATAAGCAAACAATGAACCACGTCAAGTGTGATACAAGTAAGGTTTTATTAACTACATAAACACTTAAACTAGTCTAACATACTACATAAACACATAAACTGGTCTAACATCCTACATAAACACATACTGTAAACTGGCCTAACATACACATACACACACACACACACACAGAGCATGGTAATTTGCAAATGGACTTGAATCGAAATTACTAAAGATTCTCAGGGCCCTAATATATATTGCCTATGTACCAATATATAATATACATGCTTGTTTCGATCATAAGATGCTAAGCAAGGTAGGATTACATATAGTGAAAGGATGACAGGAGTTTGTTTCGATTATAAGCCTGCATCACAGTATACAATTTCAAAGACAAAATACACGATGACAATAATATACCCAATGGCCTGAAGGATCATGTGTGTTCATTCAAAGAAAGGTTTTCCTATGAATTAATTAGTAGAAAAGTCCATTTCTACACTGCCTCTTGCCCTGGGACATGCAGGGATATTCCCTGCTTTGGATTCCTTTGGCCAATAAACCCAGTGATATCAGCGTTGGTTGCCATGGAACCAGGGGCCTGTTCGGCTTCCTGGGGTGTTACACATTTCGGGGGGAAGGGTTCATAGGTCCTCATATGGCTTGTTAACTGAGGGGTGTTACAGAGTATTTGTTAAATATAGCTAACAAAATATATATTGTGTGTTTGATTGGTCCAGACGCTACAATGTGTTTAGATTGGATTTTGATGTAAATGATGGTCATTTGATGTCTTACAATCAACTTCTGCTGTTAACCTGCAGCCTGCTTTTGAACATAAGAATGGAAACGGCTGTAGCGTATGAAGCCTTTGGATCACAAGCGTCATTGTGCTCTCTTTTGGAAGAAGAATTTTGGGAGTTTGTTATTGCATTAAAGTCAAAAAGGAAAATTTGCATTACACAGAGCTTCTAAGGGGACATGATGATGGACAAAAATGCAATGGGTGAAAAAATCATGCTCAAGAAACTTTTGCTTTCCCCCAAGAAACTGATTCACATGTAAAAGTTACGCATTCTCACAAGAAACTTAGTTTTCTCGCAAAAGTTTTTTATTCCCCCAAGAAACTTTGCATTCTCTCACAAAAGTATTGTACATTTTGCTAATGAATGCAAAGTTTCTCAGAAAAATTCTAAATATTTGTGGCCAAATGTAAAAGCGGGGTAAAATTATTCTATTTAAATTGTAAACATTAAGAGCACACAGATTTGAGTGATATATACAAATTTGCTCGGGAGTAAAAAATGGAACAAGAGTTTTAAAAAGTGATTTTCTTTTACTATTATTTACAACAGGATCTTCATTTTCATGGGTTTAAATAAAGGATTTTTATTATAAGAGACAATAAAAACAAATCATCATCAAAACCACTTCTTCCCTGGTTAAAAAAAAAGAAAAAGAAAAAATTAGCATGGCATTGTGCTAATATTTCCACACAGTGACGTAGATATGTGGGGGTGTGTTAGAACGAGCCGTTTTAGGGGGGCGTGGCAGAGTCTTAACTTTGATAAAGAATATCTCTTTGGTTTTGAGACTTTAGTCTTTGCAACTTCAGGGATCTTATCTATGCACAATCAGCTTTTAACACTCCAAAGCGAAAGGGAAACTTGAAATCGCATCATGTGACCCCTTTAAATACTTTTGGCACCATACCACCATATGCATTGGCAGTTGCATTTTCCTGTACTTGCTTGCAGCAGCAGCAATAATCTACAACTACAGCAATAACCAACAGCAGCAGCAATTCAGCAGCAGCGTAGCAGATCTATTCCGCCAAGACCAAATACATTAACATTGTCATATGCATCACCATGCTAAAATCTTCCGGGAGTTGTCATGATTGAAATAATGTTAAGTAAAATGAAAAAGTCAAAGCCTTCTTGCACTAGATGTGCTGGTTTCAGCCTCAGTTCCGGCTGCAGTCATGTCCTCATCTCATATATAAAACACCTGTGATTCACAATAACTTGCTAAGGAACTCGCATTCACGTAAAGTAGCCTTGTTGACAAGTTTGGGTAAGTAAGGGCAAAACACACTAGATATAGTAATTTCAGTGCCCTGTAGTTGGTGATATAACTTCTTTTGTAGCAGAAATAAACTGCTGAAGAAAAAGCTAGGTCCCATGCAAAATGAAATGTGTAACTGCAACACTCATAACAAATGTAGTGGAGTAAAGAGTACAGATACAGATGTACCTCAAACATAACTCGCTGAAATTGACATAAAATGTAGTTTGATCACTATCTTCTCAGTTGTTTAAAAGACTGAGGCCATTATCAATGTTTGATAAAACTTTACTTTATTAAAATGTTTACTTTCCTTTTTTTTTTAATCGTACCTTTTAAACTTGGCCTCCAAATTCTAGACTGTTATACACACAAATATGCGGCTACTACCTGCTTAAGCCACTGACAACAAGCTGTGTCGGTATATTTGCTGGCGGGAATCATCCACTGTAGATAATCTGCACAAATTAAGACAAGATCTTGTGGAAAATCCAGAGTTTATCTCACAGCGAACGAGGGGATTAAAAGTGGCAGCTTTGTGAATCCCAGCAGCTAGCCATTGTTTTCGATTAACCTTCACCAACAGAATAGCTTGAAGGAACGCTTAAAAGACACCGATCTGCAGCTGAGGTCAAGAGACAGGAAATAAGTGAAGAGTTCCCTCTGGAAAACACCAGAGAACATCCCTCCTCCTCTGAACGTGAGAGACTGGGATGAAGACATTAGTTTGCAGAGGGTTGCAGAGTTTCAGTACAAAATGACAGATTTTTCTCTTTCTCTATCGCCATTTTGAGTTCTCTATTTGTACTTGCCTGAAATAACAATCTCTGCATCTATGAAAGTCTGTAGGGGTCCATTCTGTTACACTGGGACTGGGTTGTGAGAGTCTGTGGTTTACCCTGTTATCAAAAGAACAGAAAACAGAAAATTAGCCCTAATTATATCACCCACCTCCTGCAGCACAGACTCATTCCACCACAAACTGCCAATTTGGCAGCGCCACAGCATCTCAATATAGACAAAGAATGTGACTCGAGGGATTTGTATAAATGTTGTTGACATGTCAATTACACAAACTGGATGATTTGGCTCTAAAATGCTAATTTAAATTTTAAGCACATTTTGTCTCACAGTTTAATACTTTTAATACTTTTGAACAGAGCTGGACGATGACATCACTGAATCAACAATGAACTGTCTTTTTTCTAAACTGACTTGTTTTCTATTTTCCTCTTGCATTATCGGCACACATTTTTCCTGTTTAAACCCGTAAAGCTGCTTTGACACAATCTGTATTGTTTAAAGCACTATATAAATAAAGGTGACTTGACTTTAAAGATGTGTTGTTTTTTTCTAAAGTCATCAACTATATACAGTAGCAGGCTTCACAATTATTACTCATGGCAAAATGTGGGAGGAAAAAATAAAACAAATAAAATTGATATGCAAGAAACATTCTTTTTCTGGAAATTTAATTTTTAACCATTAGACAAGTGCCTATGTTTGTTAAGTTGACTCGTGAACAAACCATTTTGAACATGTTTGTGAATCAGCTCAATCAATTCACTGAAAAGATCTGATTCAAAATGACTTTGTTCATAAATGAGACTTGAATAGGCCAAGATGATTCAGTTTACTCCACACACAAAGCCTTAATTGTGCGTTTGCCTCCTTACTGAAGTATTGATCTATTCCTGTAGACTAAGACAATTCTTATAACAAACTTCATTGAAGGTTTCTTTTTTGGACATGATGCTTTTTTGTATTTTTATATGTTCAGGCTGAATTCATTCAGCATGGGAGGCATATGGCCATCTGGCTAAAGGCGGCAAACACATTTCACATGCTTTTAGCTTGCAGCCATAAGAGCACATGACCATTGAGGGCCATTTGAACTCAAGTTTATCAACTATATGATTGTGCCAAATGGCACAGCAAACCTGCAAATATTAAAGGAGCCGAGCCAAGAAGAGGAACGTGTGGTTATTGATTTATGAATGTTATAAACAGAAAGAGAGAGAGAAAAGAAAATGGCTCTCATTCACTAATAATTGCAAAAAACTGAAACTGTTATTTCTTCTAAAACAATGTACTTTCTTACATGATCAGCTGCACTTTTATGCACATATTGAGCTGTAAAGTACATCATTTTTGTTTCTCTGATTCTGAAGGACTGGGGACTTATTACTTCTCTTTCTCTTTGAAAGAAATTACACCTTCCATTCAGCAAGAATGCATTAAAATGCAATGAATGAATTTTCTATTAATCAAAGTGTCCTGAAAACAGTATTAAGATTTACACAAAAAATATCAAGCAGCTCAACTGTTTTCAACATTGATAATAATAACATATGTTTCTTATGTTATTGTGTTAAATATATATATATATATATATATATATATATTCATATAAAAAACCAGTTCTTTTAAATTGTAATGTCACAATATTACTGTTTTTGATGGTACTGTAGGGTTATTATAGTTAACTAAAACAAATTAAAACTAAAACAAAGTTTTGTTACTTGAAATAAATGTTACCTGAAATAAAAATAAAATAAAATAAAATATGAAAATCTTAAACATTTTATTTCCACTAGTTGCCAAGGCATTGCTTCTCATTTTATTTTATTTTAAGTACTTTAAGTTAGCTCAAACTAAAAATGCAATACAAATTAATAAGAAATAGACGTATAAAAAAGAAAAAGAAAAACAACAACAACAAATTACTAAAACAACTAAAACAAAATTTTAAATGAAAACAGAAAATCTAAAAATTGAAATTAATTAAAAATTATAAAAAATATTAGTATATCAATGATACTACAATAAACACTGCTTCTGTTGATCAAATAAATGCAGCCTTGCCCTTGGTCGAATGCAGTCTTTAAAAACATAATAAATCTTACTGAAATTAAATGAATACATAAATATACATGCATTTACATATAAACCTGTCTTACTACAGTTTTTAAAACGTGCAGTATACAACACAGCACCTGGTGTTAAACACAATATCCCACAATGCATTGCACTACTTGACCTTCCATTTAAAGTGTGATGAACTAGTCAAGAAGAGCTTTTGAATAATTTGCAAAATAACTGTAATAAATACTCTTATTCATTCACCCTTATTCATTGTTTCTCCTCAGTTATCTGATTAGTGTTTTCAGCAAAAGTTTCTTCAGTGCACTAGAGCAAAAAAACTAAAGCGAAAAGCCGTCACAGCATAACCAGCACATCACTCAATTCAGCAGACTTGCACGTCCTGTTCTAGACTTAAGTGGCCTCAATTTATCCGTACTATAATTGTCTTTATTTTGTTTTTAACTTTTGAAATCCCAAATGTGAGAAAGCGTGATGCATTTTATTTGGAACTTCATCGATCTCTCTCAGAAAGTTAATCTACAAGTTCTGCATGCATGATTGAGCTCATCCAACATATTTTGGAAAGGATAATTAGACTGCATTTTCCACAGAGCACACTGTGTCTCCTCCATCTTCAGTTTCACTTATTGACCTTTAAAGATGCTGTTCAGGATCTTTGTGGAGCCTCTGGTCACTGTGAACTTTTTGTTTTAAACAACTCTTCCATTTCTGCTTCTATGTTTTACAAATAAATAAATAAATACAACTTTGGAAAAACATAAGGGTGAGCGAATAATGAAAGAATATTTATTGTTGAGCGAATTATTCCTGCAGCTTGTGTTTAATGAAGATTAAAGTTCACCCGTTGACTTGTGACGTGTTCATCGTTAAGTTTCTTGAGAAAACTTCTTTAAATTTGGAACCTCCTAAAAGAGGTTGATTCGATTTTCCGTGATCTTGCACGCAACAAGGTGCAAACACAAGATGCGGAAGTGATGTGTGTACAAAGCAAACAGGAATGACTCAATTCTTAAGGTTCGTGGCCCTCTGAAACCTTACGCCTGTGTGTGGAGGTTGAATCTGTTTCTCCTCTCATTGCTTTTGATCCAAAAATAAAATCAAAAACAGCACAACTCCTACAGAACTACATACCAGCCAAACGGTTCATATAGCCGTGCATCCAGCATGAGTGTGTAGGCCAGCTGAGAGAGATGTGCATTTGAACTCCAGTGTTTCAAAAAAGCCAGAACGCCCACTCACAAACTGGAGAGGCTCACATTTCTCTTTTTAGATGTTAAATGCACAATTACACAATCCTTTACTGTTCATGCATATAAAAATAATATTAAATGGCATAGCTGAATACACCGATAACTCTGATGTCTACAAAGCCTCTTCAGGTGAATCTCACATAATGTCCGGGTCACATTTTAGCCCAAAATCTACACCAGCAATATAATAATACTTTTTTTGATTAAATAAATGCAGCCTTGGTGACCAAAAGACTCTTCTTTCAAAACTAAATTGAAATTTTCATTTAAATAATTATAATTTAATTATTATTATTATTATTATTATTAAATTACAATTAATTAATTAATCGAAATACAATTAATTTTAATCATATTAAATTAAATAATTAAATATTTAATTATTACCTGCTTTCTTTAAATATCTTTATAAATAGTTCTTTCGAAAAGCATATTTTTTTCTCTAAAGAACTGACTGCAAACTATAATAATAATAATACATGAAAAACAACATATAGGTTCAGAAGTACAGAAGTACAAAATTGAACAGAAGTTCAGATGAGAATGACCAAAAACACATTTCTGATTCAAGACGAACAAATGGAAAATCCAATGTCTGGAACAGAAGCAAAGTTCACACCACAGTACCTCTTGCATGTGCCACCCTGGATTCAAACACATGACCTCAAAGGTTCAGAACCAGCGGCTTAGCAGATTGCACCACTCAGTCGATGCATGTCCAACAGGCTGCCGAAGAGAGGTTAAGGTGTGAGAATGAGCTTACAAAAAAATTATTGAGCATTTTAACTAGCGTAACATGCAAAGTTAAGTTAATTGTAATGCAGCTCATGGTTAACTTGATAGCTGAAGAGTCCCAATAAACATTATGGGAACTGGTTACCCTGTAACTTATTTGCATGTTCAGCTTACTATCATAGGACAACAAATGCAGGCACAGTCTAGTTTGGAGAGGTATTTCTCGGGAACGGTAGTGAATATCAAAAATCTGTTCAGTCATTTCTGTGCGGCTCGGTCCAAAGATCGTACGATTAGATTTTGGACAGAATTGGGCAAAATTTGAACGAGGAGTAGCGAAACAACAGTGTTTCATTTACTTCGAAATGGCTGACAGGCACATTGATGGAAAAAGACAAATGAGACATCCTCAGAATCGGCATAACCCAGGGAACCAAATGACATAAAAAATAAAATAAAAAAAACATTTTGGAAAAATCGTTATATCTCTGGAACCGTAGGTGGCTCTATCTTCAGACTTTGGAGGTACCTCCAGGACATGGTGTTGATGATCCTTACCAATTTTCGTGCAGAAATGTCCAATGGTTCAAAAGATATTGCAATTTATGAGAAATGTCAAAATGGCGGACACGTGGTTGAGCCAAAATTGACATCCACAGATTCGGCATGACCCATGGAATCCATAGACACCAAGATCATAATTTTCTGACTAATTGTTCAAAAGTTATAAGCTAAAATGTGCAGTTTTGGTATCTCACGACCCATAGGTGGCGCTGTTCCCAACTTTGGCGAGGGCCCTCAGATCATGGTGTTGATGAAGCGTACCAAGATTGGTTTTGATTGATCAAAGTTTGGCCGAGATACAGCCTCTAAACCAATCACAGGTGAACCTTGTTAAGTTCACAACATCATAACTTTTGAACAAAGATGAATAAAAAAAATTGTCAAGTCTGTGCAGCTCAGTCCAATGATCATCTGAGCCAATTTTGGGAAGAATTGGATCAATTTTGAAGGAGTAGTAGGGAATAGACTATTTACTGTACTTTTCAAAATGGCCGCTACTGTAATGGGCGGAGTCTTAATGTAAGCTATTGAATGTGATCAGCATGAAGAGAGTAATCAGGTGTACTAAGTTTCATTTTTCTAGAATTAGGTGTTCAAGAGTTATTACTATTTCAATGTTGAATATTTGAACTGGTGGTGGCGCTATAGAGTTGGTCCTACTGACCCCAAAGTTGGTCAGTTTACTATTCACATGGCCATCAGTACAAGTGTGCCAAATTTCATAATTTTCCTATGTTCCCTTCATAGGGTTGCCATAGAACCCCATTGGCCAAGAATAATAATAATAATAATAATAATAATACAATATAATATTAATAATAATAATAATAAACGCTATACATAATTATATATAATACTTATTAACTAATAAGTATTTATAATATTTATTATGTATTGCTAATAATAATAATAATAATAATTATTATTATTATTATTATTATTATTATTATTATTAGCATGAATAAAATTAATCCTCTTTTAGGTCCATTAAAAAAATAACGAATAAAAATGCAATGCAAATAAATCTTAATGTTCCTAAAAACAGGCCTTAAGTAAAACATCAATTTCTTTATGATTTTGGCGTGAAAAATGACTCTTGGCAACATGCTTGACGGGTTTTGTGAGATTCACCCTTTGATCCTCTAAGTCAGACACATCCGTATCCCATCTTCCACTTCTACTCAAACCCTCCTGTGAGTCTCAGAGGACAGACTGATGAGTTGCTGCTGGTCGGTGGTGATTATTTTGGGGCTTAAAGTAGCTGAGCAGGCAGTACAGGAGCTTACGAGTGTCAGAAAGCGCCTCGTCTTGACGCCCATCACAGCCAGTGCTGGGGTAACATGAACCTAACAGATGGTTCATCAATGCCACCTCGTAACTGTGGAGGGGAGCATGAGGAAGCAGGCGACGGCAGACACCTAGAGAGCTGGAGGGATGCATGCCTAGGGATCATGATGCCACCAAATGCCATTAACCTTCACTGAGTGTACGGACAAAAAAAGCCAGGGAATCTATCTGTCAACTCAATAAGCAGCAGCTTTTTTGTCAGTAAACTAAAGAAAAGGTAACATTTATACAGTGGACATATAAAAAACAATTATTTAAAACTAACAGATTCTCTAAAGATAACAAGTGATGTTTGACCATGCAAAACTCACATTCACAATGTTAAAGTAGTGTGGGTGGTTGCCAGTGTGGAGCTGCATGGTTGCTAAGGTGTTCTGAGTGTTTTAGCTTGTTGCTATGCAGTCACTAAGGTGTTCTGAGTGTTTTTAGCTTGTTACTAAAGGCCCCGATATACTAACAGCGAAGTTCTTTTTCATTCTTCATTTAAGGGTAAAACAAAGTTCTAAATATGTGAGCAGCAGTATACTGTTATCGAACACCCCGACGCCACCCACACTGCTGAGAGCAACGTTTAGATGAATATGTGAATATTCAGCTTTCATATCAGTAACAAAATAAACACAACAACAATGATAGAACAGCAAGCATGTTTTTAAAGAAAGCATAAGAAAATCATCTGATTATAGCAACATGGGTATGTTTGCACAAGATCTGTTGTACTTGTTATGGAAGGAGACTCACACAGAGGGTTAGAAAAGTATAACAATGTTTATTTTCAGCAAGGGGTGCGGATGGATAGGGTAGGTAAGAATATGAACTAGAGTAATGGTCCTGAAGGGAGATGAGTTACCCTAGACGAAGAGTTCCTTGGGAACAATGGATTCTGGGTCCTCACTGACCTCCTCCGGAGCATGTAGGCGAGAGAGGGCATCTGCTTTCACATTCTTGGGGCCAGGACGATAGGAAATGGTGAAATTAAACCTAGTGAAGAAGAGAGCCCAAATTGCCTGGCGAGGATTGAGTCTCTTGGCGTCTCGTAAGTATTGCAAGTTTTTATGGTCAGTGAGGACGCTGAATGGGTGGTGTGCTCCCTCCAACCAATGCCTCCATTCCTCTAGGGCTAGCTTGATAGCCAGGAGCTCCCTGTTGCCGATGTCATAATTTCTCTCAGCCGGGTTGAGTTTGCGTGAGAAGAAGGCACATGGATGGAGTTTGGCTGGTGTCCCCTGCTGCTGAGAAAGTAAAGTACGCCTCCGACTCCTGTAGTGGAAGCGTCCTCCTCAACCACAAATGGCTTGTTGGGGTCTGGATGGATGAGGAGCGGGGCAGAAGTGAAGGCTTTCCTAAGTGCTTCAAAGGCCTCCGTGGCCGCTGGTGTCCTGGACAGAGATTTGGGCTTATTTTGGAGCATATTAGTGAGTGGACTGGTTATGGAGCTTTAGTGGTAGATGAATCTTCTATAGACGTTTGCGAATCCCAGGAAACGTTGAAGTTCCTTGACGGTGGTTGGAACTGGCCAGTTTCGGATGGCCTCAACCTTCCCCTCGTCCATCTGGATACCACCATCATCGATGACATAGCCAAGGAACCGAACCCGAGGACTGATGGAAGGAACACTTCTCGGCTTTGAGGAACAGATAGAATTCTCTCAGGCGCTCTAGGACCTCCGCAACGTGGTGGAGATGTTCGGCCATGCTCCGGGAGTAGATTAGAATGTCATCTACGTAGACGAGGACGGATCTGTGCAGATACTCCCGTAGTACCTCGTGCATTAAATCCTGGAATACGGAGGGGGCGTTTACCAGTCCATACGGCATGACAAGATATTCATAGTGCCCAGTAGGGGTCACAAAGGCGGTCTTCCACTTGTCCCCTCACGTATACGGATGAGGTTTTATGCGCTGCGGAGGTCCAACTTGGTGAAGACGGTGGCTCCGCGGAGGTGTTCCAAGGCCGCTGGAACGAGGGGAAGTGGGTAGCGAAACTTCACGGTGCCCTTATTAAGTGCCCGGTAGTCAATGCAGGGCCTCAAACCTCCATCCTTCTTGGCCACAAAGAAGAAACTGGAAGCAGCAGGGGATGTGGAAGGGCGGATGTAACCTTGCTGTAAAGCCTCTTCGATGTACTCCTCTCCATGGCCTTCTGTTCCGGGAGTGACCAGGGATAAATCCTTCCATGGGGCACTGGCTCACCCGGTATCAGATCAATAGCACAGTCCCATGGCCGGTGCGGAGGTAACTGGGAGGCCTTCTTCAGGCAGAACATGTCACTGAAGGGGGCATAACAGGCTGGAATGTCGACTGACTGTTTCTCGACCGGACTTTCAATGGAGGTGGAGCAGAGTGTGAGGGCCTCGGAGTGCAGGGGTGATGGCTGAGGAAGATGAGGAAAACAGTCAGGAAAGCAGGTATTGCCCCACTTCAGGACCTCACCAGTTCTCCAAGAGATGGTAGGGTCGTGTTGCACCAACCGAGGACGCCCCAGAATCATATCAGCGTTGGATTCCTCCAGAAACAGGAGATGGAGTGTCTCTTCATGTAATTGACCCACTTGTAAGAGTAGCGGACCCACGCTGTGACGTATGTGTCTTCGACTGAGTGGTTTTCCAGTTACTGATTGGACTTGGTAGGTGGTCTTAGTGGTCGTGGTGGGGAGATGGAGTTGGCGGCAGAGATTCCCGGAGATGAAGTTCCCGGCTGAGCCAGAGTCGAGGAGGGCGTTGTAGCGTCTGGACCAATCAAACACACAATATATATTTTGTTTTTATATTTAACAAATACTTAAATAGGAAAATCCCTGCATGTCCCAGGGCAAGACAAGATTGCATCAGGAATCTCTTTCAGACAGATGAGACTTGCAAGTATCAAACTTAGTCTTATTAATTGATACATTAGGTATCAGTTGCACCTTTTTACAAAGGTGTGTTTGAACTAAGAATCTGACGTATCCCTCAGAGTTAGATATGCTGAATATGCAAATGGTTCCATAAATTTCATTCCTTATGCCTCTTTCTGTATTGAGTTAAACTTTAACCCTTTCCTATACCAACTGTATGTGTGTGTGTGTATGTGTATGTGTATGTTAGACCAGTTTATGTGTGTATGTAGGATGTTAGACCAGTTTATGTGTTTATGTAGTATGTTAGACTAGTTTAAGTGTTTATGTAGTTAATAAAACCTTACTTGTATCACACTTGACGTGGTTCATTGTTTGCTCATAACTGGAGTCACTTAATCATGCAGATTTATGCTACAAGCTTTTGTAGAATTGTGCAGTAAGAAAGTTATTTCCTTTAACCAGGAAATTAACATTCTTAGAATTGACAAGACAGTTGACCCTGAGAGGTCAGCTAAATATCTACAGCGGATCTAAAATATGAATAATTAATTATAATTAGTTATGGTTAATTATTCATATTTCCTCATGAGCTGATTCGTTACAGCGTGTACTGGAAAGGAGATACCAGAGGCAATAAGTTTTACAACAGTGGTAAGGGGTTGCATATTGACTATTGAAGGCTTGATGACACTCATCCCCCGAATGGGGCATGCCGCGATTTCATGCCCTCCAGCTCTACAGTACAAACACAAGCTCTGGCTCAGCTGTCTCTGCCGCTCCCAAGGGGAGAGTCGAGTGCCGTCCACTAGCATGTGTTCCTGACCTGGTTCTGGAGGGCTGACGGTGTCTGGCCGACGAAGGAGTAGAGTGTATGGTGAGAGTTGATGTGCTGACATGCAGGATAGCATGCGAGTTGCGCAGCGGATGGACAGCTGGATGAACCATTCCAAGCCACAGGAATCGTCATAGGCTGCGAGCTGAAGTTGAATCTTCGGCTCCAGTCCCTGCCGGTAAGTGGTTAGAAGTGCGCGTTCATTCCAGCCGCTGGCTGCTGCGAGGGTTCTGAATTTCAGGGCGTAGTCATTTATGGACAGAGACCCCTGACGGAGGTGATATAACTGGTCACAGACAGAGGTATCGCCTACGGGTTTACCAAACATTTCATGGAAATGTATCATAAAAGTATCAAGGCATTTAGTTACCGCACCAGCTTGGGACCAGATGGTCTCTGCCCATTGCAGCGCTTGCCCTGTCAGCAGCGAGAGGATGAACACTATCTTGGTACTTTCCGTAGCGTAAAGATGGGGCTGCATCTCCAGTGCGAGCGAACACTGCAGCAGAAATCCGTTGCACTCCTCCGCCGAGCCAGAGAAGGGCGCTGGTCTGGCCATGGGACCGGTAAGTATTGTCGTGGAAGAGGAAGAGGCGTTGTTGATGGGCGTGACTGGTGGTGTGACAATGGCTGGAGTGAGTATCCGCTTGAGGGCATCCACAATCTCCTGGAACGGGTCGGGTGCACTCATCCTGCTGATCCTTTGTGGTCCGATCTTCTGTTATGGAAGGAGACTCACACAGAGGGTTAGAAAAGTATAACAATGTTTATTTTCAGCAAGGGGTGCAGATGGATAGGGTAGGTGTGAATATGAACTAGGGTAATGGTCCTGAAGAGAAGAGTAACTCTGTATAGGGTCCTCACAGGAGATTGTGGAAGGGAGACAGAGGACTGCACACACCTCAGTTGATGGGTACACGGGGAATCCACGGAGCAGATGACAGGAACGGACTAGGGAACGGAACACAGGAGAACACACTGGAGGAAACACAGGAGGTAAGTATCACAGGCAGGTAAAGTCTTTCTATGTATCTGGAAAGGATATCAGAGAGAGAGAGTCCACTTCGAATGAAACGAGATCGGACACTGGAGTGAAGTGAGGTGTGTGCTTTTGTATGGGAACAGAGGGTGATTGATGATCCGTGACAGGTGCGTGTGATTAGAATTCAGGTGAAGGTGTTCGCTGGGATTGGGAGGTGATTGAGCCTGGCTGATCTGTGACAGTACTGAGGTGTTTTGCATTTTCAAACTCCCAAAAATAACTTAGTTTTGGCCTGATTTTGTTCGAAATGACATCAAATCAGTTTATTCTTCTATTACGTTTGAAGTATATCGAGGCCTTAAGGTTTTCTGAGTGTTTTAGCATGTTGTTACTGTATGTGGTTGCTAAGGTACTCTGAGTATTTTTAGCTTGTTGTTATGCAGTTACTAAGGTGTTCTGATTGTTTTTATTGTGTGCTTTCTAAGATATTCTGAGTGTTTGTGCTTGTTGTTTTGTGGCAACCAATGTTGTGATTGTTTTTAACTTGTTGCTGTTGTATGCAGTTACTAAGGTGTTGTATTTGTTTTCAACCTGCTGCTATTATGCACTAATCTGTTCTGAGTGTTTTTGCCATGCGGTTTCTAAGGAGTTCTGAGTGTTTTTAGCTCATTGCTATGTGGCATGCTATGTTTTTTTACAGTCCACTTGGAAACAAAGAACATTTTTGTATTTGTATTTACAAGAACAGCCTCTAAACGGCACATAAAAGCTAAATGACCTATGACTGGTTGCTTTAAAAGACCATCTGACTGACATGTAAAGTGGGTGGTTCTTGAGCAGAATGCAATGTTTTGTTTAGTTTTTTACCTGTTTTATAGTCAAACAGTCTGACTGACTGATAAAGTGATCACAAGCCATATGAGTTATTCATTTCTGTAGTACAAATAATTATACAGTGCAGAACAGTCCTGTCATAAATTATAGCCTTGTGAATGTTAACACGGTTACATCATCATATCATATTTACGTCATTTGAAACACTATGCTAGGGGCTAAACCACACTAGAATATGCAGACACACTATTTTAAATAAAAGCATGTTTTCTCCTCAGAGACAGAGGTGAGGACAGTGAGCCAGGCCTAAAAATTGGCTGGAATTGATCACCTGGCTCCGGTGGTGCGGTCATATATTTCTATTAATCCCAATTTGCTGTCTTCTGTCAAGGCAGACAAATGTTCCATTTATCTCAGTTCTGTTTCTGCACTTCAGACACACATGGTGAGTGAGTTATATAGACGCATTAAGACCGACTCCTTCCATGCAGTAAGAGTAAAGCAACATAAGAATTGAATGTACATTAATTGCCCATTATTTAATTGCTTCCAGACATTGTGAAGGATTAACTTTTATCCAAGATGAAGTATTATACTTTTTACATTAACTAAACCTACTAATTTCTCAGTATTCCTGTGTACTTTCATTGTGGGTTTTGTGTTGCTATAATGATTGTATATGTGACTGTACATTATTCCACTTATTGCACCACTACTTTATAACTAAATACAAGAAAATATGATTTGAGTTCAAATTATTTTATCACATGTGAAGAAAGATAGCATAAAATATTATGCTATTTATACATAAATATTTAACCAGATAATTTGGTCACTGTCCAATCTGAATCAAATATCCATGTGAGCCGTGTAATAATCCTGATTACACCGATATTAATGCAACATCCAGGTACATTTAGCCTCTCTGTGTGTTTAACATGATTATTTTATAAAGCTATCCGCATTTGAAATATGAATGATATAAAACAATTTAAAAGTCCAAGCAGGGAAATATTATAAAGCATATCTGCTTAAAAATTAAGTTTGTCAGTATTTTTGGTTTGTAGGTTAGGCTGGGCTGGTATCCATGAGGATTGAGGGATTTCTCTTAACTAGATTGTGCTTTACTAAAGGGTACAATTAATGAGCTGGCTTAGCATGATTAAATAGGATAAAGCCCTTGTTTCGGGACGTGTCCTGACCGTGCACCTACAAAATACAGTTGAACACAACACACAGCCTCAAACACAGAAAATAATTTCTGTTTAGCTTGTGCGTGTAATTTTCAATTTGACCCTCACTCAGACTGACAGGGTCACAACAGAACACAAACAATAGAAAATAAACTAGCCTTACTTTAAATAACTTCAGGTCAGTATGGTGTTGGTACAGAGCCAGGTAAGACTCTATTCAAAGTAAACATATCAAGTGCAACCAGAGAGTGGGCAAAAAGAGCAGACAGAAAGAAAACATGGGAAGAATATGGGAAATAAGGCCATAGGCACGAGGTTTAACAGCTGAGCTAATTTTTACTAATTAAAAAACGTCACTTTAGAAATAATAACGAAGGACTGTCAAGTTGCTTCATTGAAAGCTTATACTCTATTAAAAGATCACTGTATTATGTAGAGTCAAGTATTATGAGAGGGAGATGGACTGAGCGAGTGTGATTACCTGCATCTGATACAGCCAGGGCCATCCGTAGCTGACGCGAGGTAGGGAGCGGGGCCCCCCTCGGTCTGTTCGCGATCGCGTTTCGTGGGGTCGGGGTGGCACCCCCTAAGGACGGCCCTGGTTACAGCATTTGTTCTTCAGCTCAATCTCATATTCACAATAAAACATTAGTTTGAATGTCTGCTGAGGAAAGCGATACATTTCTTATACTATCCTTTCATCTGTTAAAGATGATTTCTGATCATTGCAATTGTTGGCTGCGTCTTACAAGCTGTTGTTGGAAGTAAAAATAACTTACTATAACTACAACCCTGTTTCAGTCTCTTTCAATATAAAAGTCTTTACTGCTGACTCACTCATAAAAATGGTGGAATAATGTAACTAAAATCACCACATCGAACACACACACACCATTTGGAATTCAGAGTTCAGACAAAACATCATGATGATGCACGTTAAAGATAATCCAAATATTTTTTAGGAGAACAGACCTGAATATTCCTAGGTCAAGGTTCCTAATAGTGGCAATTCATGGTAGCGGTGTGTCACGATGAGTGCTACTGTTATGATAACGACAACTTCTCTGATTGGATCTGTAGGGTATCAGACCGAATCAGACAATCTAAGATTTGGTCAAAACATGGTTGAAACATGAGGAGCCCACAGAGGCCCAAGACAACAGGATGCTCATAAATCAGACCCTAGCCAGTCTGAAGCAAGCCTAACCAACTCTTTCACAGAACAGCTTTCAACATTAAAACAAAAGAACACTTATTGACAATTCCAAGGAGATTGTCAATTTTGGGGGCAAGTTATCAAGAATAATGGTCAAAAGAGATGCACAGTGTGACCATCACATGGAAACATGTGATAGTGATCACAAGCTCTTCGGATTTACTTCCCCCCCCCACTTAGGAGACAAAGAACAGACAAATTCCTTATGAGAGACCTCTTAACCTCTGGTCTTCATACGTTCACAGAACAAGGACCTGAGCAACTAATCATTTCTATGCATAACTCCATATCATGTATGTAACCTACATGTGACTTATCAGGTCTTAATCATTTATTGTGTATGTATTTTTAATAACTATTGAATAGCTTAATGGTTCGTATTCAGGTTTGGTATGTGTGAGTTTGAGAATTCATGCTTGAAATGTTTATTCCAATCACTTCTTTGTCAAATGTATCATATTCTTGTTATAGAAATCATGTCCAAATTTATACTCTGCCAGAGCGTGAAAACGCAGACCGTGTGACTGATAAGAGAACATTTGATTTATTGAATGGGGAGGAGAAATATACAACACCCCGAGCAAATACGACATCTAATTGGTCAAAACACCATTTGGGGTGTGTTAAACAGCTCGGTTTAAATACTCAGGACACCATCTTTTTTTTCTTCTTCCTTCTTGCCTTTTCGAGCCTTGTTGTTTTTTTTAATCATGCTTCTTTAGTTTTGAGCATCCTCTGGCTTACACGCCATCTCCTCCAAAACCATGAAGAGAAACGCCACCTGGACTTGTCAAATTTTACTTCTATTTCAATTTCTTTAATATCCATTGCAGAATTGATGTCATACGGCTCGTTCACTTAATCGCTGGCCGTCTCAGTGATCAGCCGTAAAACAGTGATTCTGTCCAAATGCCCTTACATATTATTGGTGGAGTTCCCTTTAAAATCTTAAATGATTCCCTTTGAGCTAAATTATCACTGTTTCCCTTACAGATCACACTTCAGGATTGTGGTTAGTGTAGTTTTTACCTGTGTTTTGGTCATTAAAATGTTTAAAATGTTTCTTTCACTAAAATGTTAATTATTATTATTTTAACAAATGCATAAATCATAATGGCAGATTTTACCAAATCATATAAAAGTAATTGCAAAAGTAATTCTTAATAATTTTCTCTGTGTGGAGTGTGCGCAGTCGCAGTTTACTGCATCAATTATAGCGCGTCTTTTTGATTAACTCCCCACTACCCACTTATGCAATAAAAACTGCATAGGCAATGTAAGTCCTATGTTTTTATATTTAATGCTGTTCACTGTGAATTATATTTAATAGTGCATCATGCACTTTGTTTAGGTATATGTGGGTTTATCATTCAGGAATGTTGTCGTTGTATGTATGGCCACAGGGAATTATGCCATGCCCTAGGTTTTCGTGAAATGCCGCACACTGCCAAATACTATTATTAAATACTACTATTATTTATATAAAATATCATTTCTTGAACAATAATATTTAATAAACAACAATAGCCATTATAAACGCAATTCAGTCAAAAGTACAAAGGCAGCGCCCTGATACAACAATAAAGTTATATAACATGAGCTGTATCTAAAATTATTAAGAGAAAATAAAAATACTAATACAAAATTAATAAAAAAAGTCTCTAATATGTAATTTAATTTATATTTTTATTGCATCAAGTGACAGACTGAAGTATGAACAAGTGCACCGATTAGACTTGGTCTACTTGAGCTACAGAAGCTCAAATAAGTCATTTATTCACTCTCTCTTAAAACACAAGCAAGTGTAAATATCAATAGCATTGTATTGAAGGCATACTGTCTGTCAGAGAAAGCACAAGCGCATTGATATACAGTAACACCTTACAATAAGGGTACAATAACATTAGTCAACAAAATTAGTTAAACTAACAATGATACATACTTCTAAAGCATTTATTAATCTGAGTTCATGTTAATTTCAGTATTTACTAAAACATTATTAAAATCAAAAGGTATATCTGGATATATAACTATCTGCCATAAAATGATGCAGCTCTTAAATGTGACCTTGGACCACAAAACCAGTCATAAGGGTCAATTTTTCAAAATTGCGATTTATACATCACATGAAAGCTGAATAAATAAGCTGTCCGTTGGTGTATGGTTTGTTAGGATAGGACAGTATTTGGCCGAGAAACAACTATTTGAAAATCTGGAATCTGAGGGTGCAAAAAAATCTAAATATTGAGAAAATCGCCTTTAAAGCTGTCTAAATGAAGTTCTTAGCAATGCATATTACTAATAAAAAATTTAGTTTTAACATTTATAGTAGGACATGTACAAAATATCTTCATGGAACATGATCTTTACTTAATATCCTAATGATTTCTGGCATAAAAGATAAATCTATTATTTTCACCCATACAATGTATTTTTGGCTATTGCAACAAATATACCCCAGCGACTTAAGACTGGTTTTGTGATCCAGGGTCACAAATATTCATTAGTAGTACTTGGGGCCCTGGGGCCATTCTTCGTACGTCGCTAACTCAGTTAGCTGGATTTGATTGTTGATGATTTGGCATGATCTTGGATTGCTTGCTTCTTCGAAGCTCATCCTGGAGTTGCTGTCATAGCAACAGGTCCATAAGCTTAAACCTGCTCGGGAGCAGGCTTATTTCATGTAAACAGGATTAGATTGCATCTTTTTAAGCAGAATTGATACTTAAAATCTGTCCACTACCACCGCAACTTTATTACAAGAGTACCCTACTAATCCAGGGACAATAATTTAAAATAATAGTCGTTTAAAAATTAATTTAAAGATAATATAATAATGTTGTGTAGTCTTTAATACTATAGACACAGCCAGTTTTACTCACTGAAAGATTTATTCGTCATAAAATTACTACTTCATAATTGTTTTCGAGTCTTACACATGCTATACAGATAATGTAGAGTCGTGCATTAATTTGAGTGATGACAGCTATTTTGGGAGTGGCTTGATGACACACAGGAGATGCAGATAACATGATCTTGACCCTTAAAGGTCCCATGGCATGAAAATTTCACTTTATGAGGTTTTTTTAACATTAATATGAGTTCCCCTAGCCTGCCTACAGTCCCCCAGTGGCTAGAAATGGCGATAGGTGTAAACCGAGCCCTGGGTATCCTGCTTCGCCTTTGAGAAAATGAAAGCTCAGATGGCCCAATCTGGAATCTTCCCTTTATGTCGTCATACGGGGAAAGGTTACCTCCCCTTTCTCTGCTTTGCCCGCCCAGAGAATTTGGCCCGCCCATGAGAAAATGAGCTACTACCGTGCGAGGCGAGCGCAATATGAGACATCATGGCTTGCAAACGAGCGAAGCACGGCAGTTGCCCCGCCTCTCTCCTCCTCATTAGCATTTAAAGCTACAGACACAGAAATGGCATATCCTATGGAAAGCTCATTGTGGGACTGGCTCGTAGTGGCTGAAATTCTGCACTAAGGCTGAATTTCGGGAAAGAGACTTCAGATACAGTACTAGGGACCACTTAGGCCTATATAAAAGCATCCAAAAAGCAGCATGTCATGGGACCTTTAAGAAACTTTCATTAATGCTGTCACATAACAAATCTGTTCAAATATAAAACTAAATGAATTGCTAATTACTACACTGAAATAAAAATGTAAAGCCTGTACAAAAACTAGTAATCGTGAAAATAAAAAATTGGGAATCATGTAAAAAATTTAAATTAAATAAAAAGAGTGCACATTTAATTGATCTATTATAACATTTATGTAGTTTTGTTCGCTTGGCTGCTTCCTTATAAAAGTCCAAAAATTTGTCACGTTTTTTGTCTGGTGTCTTTTTTAATTATATGATGTCATTACGTTGCTGTCTTGCTGCCAGCCATTCGCTGCATTGCTGATCGTGGTTTCGAGTATCGATACGTAGCCCCTTTTAAACCAACCCATGAACGTGCAATTATCTCAGATAACTCAACCCAGCCATACTAATCATCAACAACAGGTGCGTTCGAAGAACTGGGGCAAGTTCAAGCTCAAACCGGTGTGCACCGTTTTGCTACGGTTTCCGGTTATAACGACATGTTTCCTGGAAACGGTGTGCAACGGGGTTTGAGATGAGTTTTCTCTTGTTTGGTGGGTGTGTCAAAAATGTCAGCCCAATCAGCAGCAACATGTATGTAAACCACGCGGTATTAAAGAGACAGCTTGCACAATGTAATTAACATCCAAATAAATTCACAAGAGCAAGTATATTGTTTGCACATGTTTATTTACATTAAAGGCAAAATAACTGAAATAATAAGGGCACAAGTATAGATCTGGAACTTCTTTAAGTCTAATTCTTCAAAAAGAACACAAAGAATGGCCTTCTCAGCTGCCATAGTTGCAACTCTTGCATCATCAGAACAGGGTGTTCAACGCATCACCGTTTCAGTTTAAAAAACGTTTTGCACCGTTTTTGTCGGTGGCTGAACGCAGCCCTGAATTAGCCAGATCCTGATTAGCGAGATGATATAATGTTGGATGTGACATTTCATCTCGGATGTAATAAGCGACATACGAAGAACGCACCCCTGGTGAGTGGATCACAACAAAATAAAAAAAATAATAAATAAAAACTCTCCACCTGCAGCAAAGATGGTAGCATGCAGGCTGTGAAATTCCACCAGCCAAGCAGCTGCCACTGAAAATAATGGGAATGGTAACAGACAGCTTTCTCCAGGTATATTAGAATTCCTCAACTCAATCCTCCAGCTGTACTGCTATCTGAAAATCCAATTGACTTTTAAAACCTTGCCATTATAGTAACACAGCTGCCAGTAATTGGGAGCAATCATTATAGAGCAGCGTGTATATGGCAACTATAGTGTTTGTTTCTCTATTATCCACAAGCCGACAACAAAAACAATGAAAGAAAATTATAGCCAAGTAACAGTAACAACTTTACTTACAAATTTTGTAGTGACCCTAGAGAAATCTGGGGTTAGATGTCTTTCATAAAAGGTACATGAGCTGGATCGCTCCTGGATTATTATCCATTTGGGGCTGAAACTGCAACATTTATGTCAGCAGCCTATATATTTGTAAATTACATCAGCTTGTTAGTATTCAGATGCAGTTTTTGCATTGTTCAATTAGACACTGAAAAGTTTAACATCAGCGTACTGACAGCATTTAAAACATAAGCATATAAACACTAACCACTGTCAAAAGAACGAGCCCTTACTCCACAGATAAAGTGAATAATAACACGTTAAGTATTTTCTCCCCCATAGATGTGCATTATAAGGAAACAGCTTAACGTGGTTTAACGTACCTTAACAACGACCTGGGAAAACCAAATTTCTGTCAAATTTTACTAAACACTTTCTGCTGTCAAAAGCGTATGAAGTGAATAATATCACGTTAAGTTAATATTAAGCTAATATCACATTCTCCCCTTGGAGTCCATTATAAGGAAACAGCTTAATGTGGACGCAAAATGGTGTTTATTAGGAGTAAAATTTGACAGAAGTTTAGTTTTCACCGGTCATTGTTAAGGTACGGTAAGTGAGATATAAAGTGATATTATTCACTTTATCTGTGGAGTAAGGGCTCGTTCTTTTGACAGTAGTTAGTGTTTATTACAAGTAAGGTTTGACAAAAATTTGGGTTTCCCTGGTCGTTGTTTACGTACATTAAGCCACGTTAAGCGTTTTTCACGTTAAGTGTTTTAGAATGTCCCCATTGAACACCACAATTTTTCAATTTCAGTGATACATGATTTCAATGATTTGTACGTCTCTAAAGTTGCATGCAAAAAAGTCATCCAATTTTAAATGGTGTCAATACATTGATATGGTACATTTCAGTACTTACACAAACATACGTGCACACTTGAATACGAATGAGAATCACCTAAATTAAAGCTAAAACCAGCACAATGATTATATTAATGCAGACTGGTGTATCTTATATTTAATCCAGAATCTATCTATGAATATGAGAGAGAATATGACTGCTGTTAGACAATGAAATTATTATGAAATGTTATTTAACCAGAGATTTCATAGTTTAGTGTTGATTTTAGTGTCACTAGTAGTAAACATCTACCATTTTACCTCTAAAGTTTTAACTAGTGAAGTAACAATAAATTAACATTTCTACATATTTTGCTTTCTATTTATTAAACTGAATTATTTTTCTCTCTTTTCGTGGACTTATATTAATCCAATCATGCACTTTTTATGAATCTAGTTTAAAGGGGTCAAATTATGCGATTTCAAGTTTTCCTTTCTCTTTGGAGTGTTACAAGCTCTTGGTGCATAAAGAAGATCTGTAAAGTTACAAAGACTAAAGTCTCAAATCCAAAGAGATATTCTTTATAAAAGTTAAGAGTCAACCACGCCTACCTAAAATGCCTCGTTTAAACACGCCCCCACATGTCTACGTCACGATGTGGGAAGATTTGCATAACACAGCCCAAATGTTCACGCAAAGAAAGAAGGCATAACTTTTATTCTCGCTGTAGTATTGTTGTTGCCGCCGATGCCATGTTGTGGAGTCGCTGTGTTTTTCGTTGTGAAAGCTAAACTACTTTGTTTGGCCTTCCAAAAGAGGACACAACTAGAAATCAGTGGTTAAGTTGTATTTACAACACTGTTCCAGAACA
>NW_015507319.1:127417-131341 GCF_001515645.1 Sinocyclocheilus grahami | reverse complement strand
ACAGCCTGCAAGTACGTTTTTTATATTTAAATAATTTGCAAATGATGATTCAAACGCGAATTTTGAGCAGTGTAGAGTAGGCTTGTTGTTTGTTATTTCTCCGATCACAAATGCAGACATGGCTTTATGTTTTCGCAGCGCGATACGCAACGTGTAAAAAGACCGTATAAGTCATTATAATCAGTAATTATGTCCCCACTGGATGCAACAAATCCCTCGTTTGTAATGGGTGTTATTGGTTCTGTCTCATCTAGTGATGTCCGGATCGCAAACGAATCGTTCTATTTAACCGGATCTTCTTAGTGAACCAGTCGAACCAGTTCACCAAATCGAACTGAATCGTTTGAAATGGTTCGCGTCTCCAGTACGCACTAATCCACAAATTACTTAAATAAGTAATCCACAAAACACTAATCCACAAATTACTTCCCCCTGTAGTCAAATATTTTATCCCTTAAAACTTATCTTTGATAAACAAAATGACATATTTAAATGTTTTTTCTTGTGAAAATAATTTTCTTATGCCTTAAAATAGCTTGAATGTAAATCAACACCCTTGCCTCATTTACTATACGCGGATCTAAGAATATGCCAATTAGCCGATTCACTGAAATGTAGTAAACGCAAACCAATGGCATACACGGATAATGACTGATAAAACTATGTTTTTACTAGCGGACAACTACAGTGAATACTGTAATATTCGTTAACGTTACTTACTTGACAATTTGTATCCTCAAAATGCCTTGAAGACTCGAATACAGCCGTTTGTGATTCTTAATTCGCGCCCGTGAGCATACATACGCGTGTGAAGTGCAGACGCCGATGCGGGAGAGGTGGGTCTGACTCCAGGCTACTTTTACACTGTTGCCACGGGTTATAATGCAAGTTAGCGGTTCTAAATTCACATTAAACCACGGCCTCATGGGTTTTTTGGTCTAATTTATTTTTGGTTTTGTGCTGGTATTGGTATATTTTGCATGCTTGTGATAGGAATCGATCCCTTAACGTGATTGGTTATTGGTTTGTGACGTATCAAACCTAGGGCTGTTTCGAACCACATTTCTGGGACTGCCTTTGTGAAACTACACTTAAGGAGAAAATACTCAGCAATGGTGTTGATTAATGGATTGGCACATGGTTTGTCTAAAAGCATATTAAAAACACCACATAGACAAATAAACAACATAAAAAAAACTTGATTTTCACTACAGGGGGGACTTTAAGTTATTCGGTTTATAAACGTGCCTGACACTCCCTCTGACGCGAAATAAACCAATATCCCGAGTTATTCAGTTACTCCTAACAGTACATTGACTGAGCTGCTAAAAGAGAACCGATGATGGGATGTGCACGAGCAGAGCAGTTGGACCGAGTCTCGTCCTGCTGGGAGACGGCATCACAGTATGTTAAGGGGCGTAACATTTCCGTCACATGCTTGAGGTATTCAGCCAATCACAACGGACTGGATAGCTGGCCAATTAGAGCATACCTCGCTTTTTTCAGAACGACGAGCTTAGTAAAAATCGACGCATTTCAGAAAGGCGGGGCATAGAGGAGAAACAATAATGTACATTATATGGAAAATAATGTGTTTTTTAACCTTAAACCGCATAAACACATTGCATTACACCAAATAATGTTTTTTTTAGCAACGTCATATGACCCCTTTAAAATGAGGGAGAACAAGTTAGGCTCTCGCGAAAAAGAATGATTTGGATTAATGTCCAATTATATTTAACTTTTTACAACTCATCACCTAGTAACTTATTAGTCATGGTGCAATTGTACACACCAAATAGATACACTGCATCAGTGGCTCTTGTATAGAGAAAAAAAATCATTAAAATGCTAATTTAAATGCTGTCTGATGTAATATTTAGGTCCATATTCGTCGTAGAGTGTGTGAACCAGAAGGTTAGCTAGCACACGCCAACTCATGCCAATGAATGTGGCTCGCCGTCAATTATTTAGAAGTACACAAAACTCCTGAAATGCCAGATGGATTCCCTTTAAAATATCTCATTATGTTCAGCATACATGCAGTCAATATGCTGCCCTGCTTGTTCCTATAATTGATATGCATTGATAAAACGCATGGTTCCCGCTCAGTCTTTATTTGGTAAGCCTCTTTTTCTAAGCCACTGTAAATTATGCACATGTGGCCACACATCAGCTGAATACTACATAAATATGGCAACCACAAACAGCTACTGAACTACTGAATAATTGTTTATTCAATTTTATTCACTTTTTATGCTGCTTATGCAATATTTCACCTAGCCATCTCAATGAAAGAATTACTGTACAGTGATTTTACTAATGTAACAGGTACTGAAGCTTTGTATAATGCCTATCAACACCTCTTTACCATGGTAAAATCACTGTAACACACCCTATAATGGCTTTTTGCTTTATTTATACATGCAAATCTGACATCAACTGTTATTTCTGCAGTTTATGTTGAGTTTTCCTCAGTGTCGGGTTATTTAATCATCTGCATTCAAAAGTAATCAATAATGTTACAAAGAAACTGATTAGACATCAGTGAGTTTGTTGATGAGCATAATTGCATTCACTCGCTGATATCACTGGTATAAGGAGGACCGGCAGTGAAATAGCAATTTATGTTATCAAATGTTATTGTCGTCAATCAGAAAAAAACAAACCTTAAAGATAACAGATAAACAATGTTATTGGTCATGCAATTTTCTCTTACAATAACGTCTTCGGATCTGCATCAATACCATTAATCGTCTCCTCTGATTTTCGGGAAACGTTGTTTGTGAATATGAAGGTGTGACAGAGAGATGAAAGCCTTGAGAGGAAGATTCAAAATGAAGTTGAGTAAAATATTCATCTGATACATATTTATTTAAAAGAAGGTTTAGAGAGAAACTATAGTATTTCTGTTCAGCAGGGCTCTGAGCGTATGTACTAGAAACACTCCTCAGATCGCTGAAGGGATTGATGTTTTTCTGTGTGAAGGGAACACTGCAGTCGCAGATGTTTCTGTAAATATGATTAAACATTTATAGTAATGGCTTAAATATTTGAAACACAAACAACTGCACTTGAGCCATTATGTTTGGTGTTTGGCAAGCTGGAAACCTATGCAAATATATGCTACCGCTTAAAAGGTTTTCGGTCAGTAAAGCCCTGCTTACACCAGGAATTAAGGTGCATGGGTTTTGGATGAGTAGATGACGGAGACACATTCTCTGTCTCTTCTGTCCACTCTTGACCACTTTCCTGATTTCTTTGAGGGAAGGGTCTATGGGTGGGTGTATGTATAGACTTTTTCTGATCTTTAAATTTAATATTACAAAATAAGCTCATGCAATGTCATATATGCCGAAGGAGACAATGGAAAACTACGGAGAGCAGCAGTTTTCTTTCTGCTCTGATAACAACAAAACTATGTTGAACGCTGTGGGTTTGTAGAATCAAGAATGGTAAAAAAAAAAAACAGAAAGGCAGAAAGGAGGCCTCTTTAGTGGTTGTTCGAGCGCATTGATGCTGAAAATTCAGCTTTGTATCATAGGAATAAATTACATTTTAAAATGTTACAATAGAAAAGTTTACATTTTTTATTTTTGTTTAATTGTAATAATATTTCATAATATTAATGCATATTTGATCACATAAATGCAGTCTTGGTGAACATAAAGAGACATGTTCCAAAAACATTCTAAAAGTTCTTACTGATCCCTTTTGAATGGTAGTGTATAAACACATTTTCTGAAGAAAATGTGAGTGCTGCTTGCACAAGCATATTGCCACCATAATGCTAAAGTTCGCTCAAATAACGCGCCGACAAGAAATTTCTATGTAGTATACTCAGGGCCGTTTCTAGCCAATTTGACGCCCTAGGCGAAATCCCTATTGCAAACCCCCCCCCCCGCCCCCCCACCTACCGCCAAG